>NC_056745.1:763938904-764031200 GCF_019279795.1 Protopterus annectens
ATGTACTTCAGGTACACTGACCTGGTGAACTGCACAAACACCTGGCCACCACTAAGCTGTGTAAAAATGGCAATACCACTACAATCTTCAAGCAGCTCTTATGCCTTACTGGTATGTCTGAGGCTGCTTTTTAACACCATATATGTCAATTAGTTGTCAGGGTACTATCCCCATGTGTTTTGTATGCACGCTCCATTATACACATTCACTTGTCATACAAGACCTGATGTGATGTGTCCCGCTGCTAACGGCTGCTGCTGTGTGTCAGAGTAACGCATTCATTTGCAGGAAGCACTGTGCAGTAGAGACTGTGGTAGGCATGGTTTGCATATGACACATTAGGGACAGCACCTTGAACCTGTACATGTACCTACATTTTCATAATGAATGCATTCCATCTGCATTTTGGTCATCATGGTTGCAGTATTTCACTCTTCAGCATTACCATTTTAACCATCACAGCTCTGACAGTGTTTGAATGTATAGTCTGTCATTACCCCTTCTTGGCTGTCTTAGTATTTTATTTTGAATTTTAGTTTTTCTTAAACAATTAAAGTTGGATGAAAGCATACCACAATTTCAAAAAGAACCAGGAACTTGTTTACATGACTTAGTCACACTTTCTATAAGCAGAGGCTTTGAGAATGAAACCAGAGCTCCAGTGTTTCCTGCATATACTGTTGTGCTGTAATCCCACTAGGGTGGCAGGCATACCTCTCAACCTCTTAGATCAAGAAATGTGGACAAAGCCATAAATAATGGGGGGGCCAAAGGCCCAAAAATAGGGACACTTTTTTTAATATTGCTCTTACAAACTTAGAAAGTTGAAAGAATAACACGTTTTGCATTAACATAAATTTTCTGAAGGGTATGAAGTCTGAAACTCAAATGTCTGTCATTATTTTCTGACTTCAATCCCCAATGGCTTGCCAATGATTTGCCAGAAAACCACAACTTTCTGAGAAACAGACCAAACATATGAGGCAAAAATCTGCACATTCTGCTATAATCTGTAAGCTGAGAGGTATGGTGCCAGGTGCTATAGTAGCCTAGACGTTGGAGAATCATGACACATCAGTCTAGCCAAGTATTGTCAATTAAAACTGGTCAGAAGAAGCCTTTAGCTAAGAACTATAGCAAGAGAAGCTGGCATCTTGCCCAGCATCCCAAAAATATACAGTGTGTCTAACGTAATCTAGTTAATTGGTGCCAGTGCCCCATACAGACAGCAACCAGGGCTACCTCCCATCAGCCACATCCATCTGATAACTTTGCTTCAGCCAGTAAGATGGCAGTTAGAGCCCAGCGGTAGCAACAGAGCAGTCATTGGTGCCATTGCAGCTAATATTTGATTAAACATGTACTTATACTGTGCTTGGTGGAATTGTTTTTTCTTGTCATTTACCAAAGGCCACGGTGGTACAGCGGTAGCATTGCTACCTCACAGAAAGAGGTTCTCTCACTCAAGTCTCGGCTGGGCTTGGGAGTGCCTTCTGTGTGGAGTCTGCATGTCCTCCTCATGCTTGGGTAGCGTTCGAAAGACATGCGTGCATAAATGGTCGTGCCTTCATTGAAGGTTGAGCATCGAGCTGGCACCTCAGCGTTTCATAAAAAAATCTACTGCAAATCATTAGCGGACCGGAGTCCTGCTGTGGTGACCCCTTACTGGGAAAAGCCGAAAGACAAACAACAACAACCAAAGGATACATACAGAACACAGCATAAAACATGCAATATGCTACAGAGACATACACTTAACACACAGCTTAACAGACTAGACACCCCAACATTTTAGCATTTGTACTGTGGAGACAAGCTGTCTTCAAACAGATTTGTCTAATTTGCAGCACTTGTGAATTTACACAAGATTAGGTTTGCCATCCTGGGGTACAGTTACTGATATTTGAGAATGCAAGATGGAACTTCCTGAACTGGGTCTTGAAATTAATGATCAAACATGTGTGAGTAATTGAAAATAAGTATTCATAAGCACCTGATTTACAGTTGCTTTTAAACAAATGTGCTTTTTTGAATGGTAGAAAGTCAAGCCTATAGAAGCCAAGTATCCTATCAGTAAAAGAATGTTAATTTATCTTTTTGAATTGGCTTGTTGTAATTTTCATCTAATACTGTTTTGTTTGCTGTGGTGGTGGTGCTGCGGTAGCATTGTCGCCTCACAGTTAGATGTTGCCCGTTCGATTCTCAGTTAGAGCATCTTCTGTGTAGCAACATGCGTGAATGGGCGTTCCTTCGTTAAAGGTTGTGCATTAGGCCCGGCAAGCCAGTATGTAAAAATCTACTGCCAATCATTAGCGGTCTGGAGTTCTGCTGTGGCGACCCCTAACCGGGAAAAGCCGAAAGACACAAACAAACTGTTTTGTTTGTATATTTCACATTTGGATTTTATTTTTCATTGTATTTCATATATTGCGCTAAGTTTTAATCTAATTGCTGCTGGGTTGTGGATACAAGGGAACTGTGTAATTAAGTGCACTCAAATAAAAAAATGCAATAAAGACAACTCTCCAGGTAAAAGGTTTGATTTAAAAATAAAGTGCGTATTTTCCCTAGTGAAGTGATACAAACTCGATGTGTTATTTATACTTTGAACTCACTGCGTTTTCTCATCTCGTCTGCCTGTCCTTACACTACCCTACTTTCCACTTGCCTAGGTTTTGGCAAGGAAACACTGCTATTTATTTCTGAGAGAACATGCCCTAAAAGAGTACATTTTTCTTCTCACAGTCTAAAACATGCATTCTTTATCCTTTGCATATTTCCATCCATCTGTTAAAAGAAAATAAATAGTTGTGTGTATTTAAAGTAGTGTAAGTTACCTGAAGTCTGCAACTGTTTTGTAGCAGTAAGGTTTTAAAAATGTGTGTGTGTGTGTGTGTGTGTGTGTGTGTGTGTGTGTGTGTGCGTGTGTGTGTGCGTGTGTGTGTGTGTGTGTGTGTGTGTGTGTGTGTGTGTGTATATATATATATATATATATATATATATGTGTGTGTGTGTGTGTGTGTGTGTGTGCATGTGTACACATGTCTTTGGCTCCTTCTAGGCAGATAGAAACACAAACCAATTGTGTGTGTGTGTGTGTGTGTAAGTGTGTATATGAATATATATATATATATATATATATATATATATGTATATATATATATATATATATATATATATATATATATATATATATATATATATATATATATATATATATATATATATATATATATATATATATATATATGTATATATATATATATATATATATATATAGCAAAAACCACACTAGTATCCCCAACAACTAATTTATGAAATCCAAATTGTCCCAGGGAGAGCGTACTAAAGTCAAGCAAGATATATCAACGAGGTATAGAGTCACACACTAGTTAATCGTTATAACTGAACCCGATGGATCACGTTTCACTGTCCAGATATATTGATCTCAACATAAAACCAACCTTCAATGTGAGTGGATACGCTATACAACGCACCAGATACCCGGTGCTTTCAAGTCTGGTAAATCACACTTCAACTTCCACAAGTATGTTTCTTCCGTGCTAAATCAGCCTTGCATAGAAGCAAACCGATCTGTCTTACATTAACCAGTTCCAACAACACCACTGTTGCACATTAAATGAACCATTCGGTCAAAAAATGAAAATTCTCTGTGTTAGACCAACTTTCCATAAACAAATAAAGCTGTAAATTCCTTAGTCGATTCCAACAAAACCACTTTTGTGTATTAAATGAACCATTCGGTTACAAAATGATAAAAACTGTTTTATTTCGTTAGCGCTTTCACGGCAAATAAAACGCTGCTTCCTCAGACAATTTGTAACAAAATACAGATAGAATTTAAAATGTTCACAGTTGCATTCCAAGTAACATCAACTTTGATATTTCTAAGTTAGTATCAGTACCAGTACTTATCGTGTTTTGTTATATTATGTTTATACTTATAACACGTCGCCATTTCATACACATTGATTAATGTTTTATTTATTTGTATAATGATTTTGCAGAGTCAGTTATACGCACGTATATATTTTAAAGGGAGTTACTCGGAATGTAATTGTGAACATCCAAGATACTCACATGAATGCATTATTTGAATGAATTGACATGCACTGATATCTATTAGGATGCAGAGTGGATATACGTTCTTTTTATGTTTGTGTGAATTTCTCGTATATATTTTAATGAACAGCTATTTACAATGCAAAGACAGGAAGTGCGTAGAGGTATTCTACGTCACATCTTCGCCTGATTGGCTTTTTTCCTGATACATTGTGTTTTAAATTCTACTTGTATTTTGTTACAAATTGTCTGAGGAAGTGGCGTTTCATTTGCCGTGAAAGCGCTAACGAAATAAAACAGTTTTTATCATTTTTTAACCGAATGGTTCATTTAATATACAACAGTGGTTTGGTTGGAATCGACTAAGGCATTTACAGCTTTGTTTGCTTATGGCAAGTTGGTCTAACACGGAGAATTTTCATTTTTTGACCGAATGGTTCATTTAATGTGCAACAGTGGTGTTGTTGGAACTGGTTAATGCAAGACAGATCGGTTTGCTTTTACGCAAGGCTGGTCTAGCACGGAAGAAACATACTTGTGGAAGTTGAAGTGTGATTTACCAGACCTGAAAGCACCGGGTATCTGGTGCATTGTATAGCGTATCCGCTCACATTGAAGGTTGGTTCTATGTTGAGACCTATATATCTGGACAGTGAAACGTGATTCATCGGGCTTAGCTATAACGATTAACTACCGTGTGACTTTACACCTTGCTGATATATCTTGCTTTTGACTTTAGCACGCTCTCCCCGGGACATTTTGGATTTTATATATATATATATATATATATATATATATATAAGGGAACTGAATATGGTCAACATCTTTGGTCGACAGATGGTCAACAGGTGTGTGAGATTAAATAGTTCTATGGGTAGAGAAATATGACCTTTCTCTGAGACAATTTTGGAGTTAGTATATGTTATTAGCAGGGAGTGTGGGGGCTGGGCATATGGGGACTTACACCTCTGCAAAAAAAAAAAAAAAAGTCTTACTCTGTTGTTTAAACTATGTTTTGCATATGCTGAGATTTTTGCTCAGGACATGCGTAGTGGCATGACATTGTTTGCAAAGTCCACCTTTTTTATTTATATATCTGTCTGTCTTTCTATATTTACCCATCTGTCTTTTTGTCTGTTTCACTCAATGGTTTTATAAAGAGGAACAACTAAAATACAGATGATGCAAATATTTCTGATTACCCTATCCCATTACCATATATCTCACATTTTTAGCATTCATTAAAAGTTCTACAAAATTTGTGTAAGTCGTGTTTACAGCTGAAATCAATCCTTTTGCAATAGGGCTGCATGTTTATTATGTACATTTTAGGTAGCTGGTGTGTTTTTAATTATACACCATCATTTTAGCTAGTGAAATAATCATTAGTAAAAGTCAGAAGCATATCTATGAATATATCTTTCAAATAGGAAATTAAATTTGTGATGATCCCACATTAAAAGTATCATTGTGACTAGTCAAGGCTTCGGTGCTACCAGGAGGTGCTTGACATCAAAGGGGTCTGAAGAAAACATGAAAAGCCAAATTGAAAGGAAACTGTGGTTTTCCTGATAGGAACCCAGCTTTTGCAGTTGCTGTTTCTGATTGCCCTGCAGAGTGAACTGTTCTCAGAGTTTTGCATGTAGATGAGAGCAGTGCAGAAGTCATTATGAAATATTAGCTGATTCCTGTAATTGGTAGACTGTTACAGAAAGTAAGCACCGTCTTGGTTACAACCTCAGAATGACCAGTTGATCTAGCTTGTGTTTTTTCTTCTGTGTGTCCTTACAGACAGGATAGGGTTGTGTGACAATGAATGACAATGGCAATACAGGAGTGATTCTTTTGAAGTGACCCATTTCAGACTTTTAAGCAAATGTTCACCTTTCTTACAGCCATATCCTCTTTTACTGGTACTGACTCCTAAGAAGATAGCCTTGTGACAGGACACATTTATTTATTTATTTATTGTGTTTTGTTTACAGGAAAGTCTGACTGGGCACGTCACATTTTTGCAGAGACTGGGGAAAAGATCAACACATCTATGCAATACTCTGAATTGAGCGCAATTTGAAACAGTGGGCACTCTGAACAGTGGAACATCTGTACCATTGGGCACATACTGCAATGCAAACATTATTACATAGCAGACATTGGCAGATGTACTTAAAAAAAGTCACATGATGGCGCATGTATTACAGCTAGATTTGTATAGGAGTATAACACAAAAAAACTTGATGATATAGTGAAATAGGATGCACATAGAACCATACAGTGTATGAAAATATTAAGATACAACCAAACACCCTAATACTGGGTGATTTCAACTTCCCTGCCATTAACTGGGAAAACTACTCGTGTACCAACACTTTTGCCCAACGGTTCTTGGAATTCATAAATTCCAATGCCCTGGATCAACTAATCCATAGTCCCACCAGCGGCTCCAATGTCCTAGACCTGGTCATTACCAACATGGGAAATTGATGCTCCACACCTATGGTCAGCCCCTTGTTGGTCAGGTCTGACCATAAGCCTTAACATCCACATCCCACCCCCATCCCCCAGAAAGGAAACCTCCATAAAAAACTTCTCCAAAGCCAACTTCATGCTATTCAAGTCAGAAGTGACAAACTTCATGATACTCATGCAGACAGGAACTGAAAGTTCGACTGCTGAATCCTACACTAAGGCACTGTATGAGCACATCCACTCATGCTTGAATCGTGCCATCCCAAATAGAACCAAGATGCTCTCCTCCAAAAAAAAGGAAGCCAATCTGGTGGCCCCCTGCCATAAACAAACTTTACAGCAAAAGGAAGAAACTGTCGCAGAAAAGAGGAAAACCCCAGGATGCAAAAAACTCCCTTAGCAGCCTCAGTAAGAAGCTGAGATCCCTCATAAAATCCTCCAAAGCTAGTTATGAAAATAAAATTGCCAAAGATTCCAAAGACAACCACAAGGTATTCTATAAGTATGTCAAGAATCTAAATGGCAATGCCCAGATCTGCTCCGAGCTACAACAGAATGGCATTAAATATACTGAACCCAAGGATATTGCCAATATCCTGGCAGATCAATTCAGTGCCAACTTCACCCCCCTCTCACCCCTAAATGGCCCATCTCAATACTGGAAGATTGCCAAATTCTGGTAATAATGGCCACACAGGTAAAAAACGCACTCTGCAAAGCTAAGAATACAGCATCCATGGGACCAGATGACAACCTGGGCTGTGTACTACATGAACTACAAAATGAACTGGCACCTCACCTAAGTGTCATGTTTGATCATAGCCTCACCTCAGGCTTCATGCCCACTGAGTGGCACACAGCTACAGTTATCCCACTCCACAAGGGGGGGATCCACCTTGGATCCAGGGAACTACTGCCCCATCAGTCTGGAACGTATTATAATGGAACTTATAAACAAAGACATTGATAACCTTCAAACACAGGACCCCACCCAGTTTGGGTTTGTGAAGGGCCGGTCTTGTCTCCTGAACCTAATTGACTTCTTCAAATCAGTCTCCAGAGCCATGGACGAGGGTAAGGTGGTCGACACAGCCTATCTGGACCTCACCAAGGCCTTTGACACCATCCCCCAGTCTGGAATCATAGATAGGCTTACTATGCTGGGCATTAATCCCTACGTCACTCGATGAGTTGCCAACTGGCTTATTGACAGAATCCACACTGTAAAAGTAGCCAATTCCAAATCCAGCTCCAGACAAGTGACAAGTGGAGTACTTCAGGGTTCAGTCCTGGGACCGCTCTTGTTTGGCATCTACTTCTCTGAAGTACAGGGCAACACTAAGGGACTCTGACTAACAAAGTTCACAGATGACTGCAAACTAGGAGCCATTATTGAATCCCCAAATGATGTGGATATTCTACAAAAGGGCCTTACAGAAACAGATGCTTGGTGCCAGAGCCATGGGCTCAAGCTCAATGCCAAGAAATGTATAGTATCCCCTTTGGGAAAAAACATGTACCCATGAATTACCACATAGGTGGCAGTACACTAAACACCGAAAGTGTGATAAGAGACTTAGGGACACAGGTGGACAGTGGTCTCACCTTCTATAACCACATTGCCACAACAGTCAGGAAATCCTTCTATGTGGCATACCTCATCACTAAGGGCTTTTCATCCAGAAAAAAGGAGGTCATTGTCCCACTGTACTCATCCCTCATTAGACCCATTATAGAATACAACTCCCGATTTGGTATGTACCTCTCAAGACATCTGCAACAACTGGAAAGGCCACAGAAATACATCACTAAAAGAATCACAGGCCTAAATCAGATGCCCTACGCTGACCACCTTACAAAACTCCAGTTATACTCTGTCGCATATCGTCTACTCAGAGGCGATCTCTGCTTAACATACAAGGCCATGTCAAACCCAGAGCTGTTGGACATGCTACACTCAAAGAAATCCCAATCCCTCAGCTCCACATGCTCCAGCGATCTAAACCTTGTCATCACAATAAACAAAACATGCTGGAGGGATAGGTTCCTGACCCAGAGACTCCCCAGACTCTGGAATAGACTGACCATACATATCAAGCAGAGCACCTCTTTGGCCCTCTTCAAAAGGAACCTTGACGATTGGATGGGAGAAAGGAAATTCACCCCGGGGATCACGTCAGTTGCCCTGCTAGACATGGGTCCAGGGAAGTAAATAGTGTGTGAAGAAATAGCCAAGGAATTGTTATGGCTAGGCTTGCATAGGCCCTAGGGCTGATAGCCTAGTACCACTCTATGAACATATGACAGTCAGAGCAATCACACCTGTTTTACATGTGGGGTAGGCAAAAGGATGAGAATTCAGGTGCCAATAACCGCAAAACAGGAAGACACCTGGAAATGCATAAATTAAACTGCTTAAGTTTGTCAAATTATGTCAGAAGCCAGTAGAAAGGGCTGTGGGCAGTGTGACTCCTTGGAAAGGGTTATACCTACATCCAAAATAAGCATTATTAGCAAGTGTACAAGAATTTTGTGAGATTTGCTTTACAGCACTGTGAATGGTTCTGATGATTCCATCACTAAAAGCCATGAAGAAATGGGAGGCAGAGCCAGATCATGGCCAAATAGGGTCTTGGGCAGGAGAATGGATTACCCCCCCCCCTCCAGAGCCATTCCAGTGTCCCATTACTTGGTCATCTTTCACCATTTAGCATAAACACAGTCAGTGCGTCTACAGATATTTGGATTTAATTTAAAACTTATATTTCACATTTTATAGCATGAACACTGATAGCCATTTACTAAACAAAACAGTATAGTCTCACAATGAAAAGAGACTTAGAATTAATGGTAAACTTTTCTGCCTTTGAAACTCACATTCATTGAAACTGTATTGAAACCTACATTCATAAAAATGCATCTGGCCAGTGGGAGATTAATTGTCCCTTTGGGCTATTTTCAAACCATGGATCTCCTGCACACATTTTTCAGACCATGCATAGTGCATGTCTTCTTTGATTCACCTTTCTGATTGTATGAAATTATATTCTTTGTTTAATACAGAACTACTTGTTGGAGTGTGTTTTAAATTTTAAGTTTTTAACATTTTTCCAGTAAGAGATAAAATAAAACATATAAACCAATAATGACAAAACTATCCACTTCAGAACATTTCAGCCATAAAAATCCACTCAGACTACATTATTAGCCATCAGTATCGGTCAATATGCACAGTCTCTTCAGAAGTAAAAGTCATGTAAGTAATTCACACTAAATAAATCTGTAACTAATGCACAGGTTGCTGCTGGCAAACAACTTTGCATTTGAGTGCTTCAGCTACAAATTCAGAGCTGCTGCACATGAAGAATAAATTGCCTTTTTTGCATTAAAAATAGTGTGCTGGTGATATGCAGTAGGAAATGGTAGTGTGCTGGTGATATGCAGTAGGAAATGATAGTGTGCTGCAGATATGCAGTAGGAAATAGTGTGCTGCTGATATGCAGTAGGAAATGGTAGTGTGCTGGTGATATGCAGTAGGAAATGATAGTGTGCTGCAGATATGCAGTAGGAAATAGTGTGCTGGTGATATGCAGTAGGAAATGGTAGTGTGCTGGTGATATGCAGTAGGAAATGATAGTGTGCTGCAGATATGCAGTAGGAAATAGTGTGCTGGTGATATGCAGTAGGAAATGGTAGTGTGCTGGTGATATGCAGCAGAAAATGGTAGTGTGCTGCTGATATGCAGTAGGAAATGGTAGTGTGCTGCTGATATTCAGTAGGAAATGGTACTGTGCTGCTGATATATAGTAGGAAATGTTAGTGTGCTGCTGATATTCAGTAGGAAATGGCAGTGTGCTGCTGATATGCAGTAGGAAATGGCAGTGTGCTGGTGATATGCAGTAGGAAATGGTAGTGTGCTGGTGATATGCAGTAGGAAATGGTAGTGTGCTGCTGATATTCAGTAGGAAATGGTAGTGTGCTGCTGATATGCAGTAGGAAATGTTAGTGTGCTGCTGATATTCAGTAGGAAATGGCAGTGTGCTGGTGATATTCAGTAGGAAATGGTAGTGTGCTGGTGATATGCAGTAGTAAATAGTAGTGTGCTGGTGATATGCAGTAGGAAATGGTAGTGTTGCTGATATGCAATAGGAAATGGTAGTGTGCTGCGATATGCAGTAGGAAATGGTGGTGTGTTGCTGATATGCAGTAGGAAATGGTGGTGTGTTGCTGATATGCAGTAGGAAATGGTAGTGTGCTGCTGATATGCAGTAGGAAATGGGAGTGTGCTGGTGATATGGAGTAGGAAATGGTAGTGTGCTGATGATATGCAGTAGGAAATGGTAGTGTGGTGGTGATATGCAGTAGGGAATGGTAGTGTGCTGCTGATATACAGTAAGGAATGGTAGTGTGCTGGTGATATGCAGTAGGAAATGGTAGTGTGCTACTGATATGCAGTAGGAAATGGTAGTGTGCTGCTGATATGCAGTAGGACATGGTAGTTTGCTGCTGATATGCAGTAGGAAATGGTAGTGTGCTGCTGATATGCAGTAGGACATGGTAGTGTGCTGGTGATATGCAGTAGGAAATGGCTGGCAAACTGACAAGAGTATCATTGTTACTAGGATTCTCATCCAAAGGAGGACAGACTCAGAAGTGCACCCCCCCATGCTACACAATAGTGTCAGCAATCTATCTTCCTAGTATGGGAAGAGAACCCGCAGCCTTCTGCACAGAAAGCAAGTGTGTTATCAGTTGTACCACTGACAGTGAATAACACAGCTGTGAAACTATATAAATGAGACAGATGTAATCCTCAGTTATTTACAAAAAGAAACAAAGAAAATTAAATTTAAAGGCGACCTGGCAATTGGTGTGGTTAAAGGCACTTGCTTGCTAATAATTAAGGTTCATATTTTGACCTTGAGGAAAGTCACTTACTTACTAGATACCCCCCAAATACATATAGACATATACTCTTTTGTAAAAGATTGCACTCACTGGAATGGTCCGACTCTGCTTGGCTCACACTCAAAATGGCTGGCTTGCTGCCTGCACATCTTCTTATTAGTATGTCCAGCTTAAATCTACAGACCCATGGCTGCTCAGATGTCTTACTTAAATCTCCCTTAGTTTTTTTTTTCTAAAGTTGATGTTAGGATGTTGTTGTAACACTGATGTTTCTGGGGCATGCTATGTTTATATAAGTCTCCCATGAGGTCTTACAGCCCTACTGCATTTAAGGACATATCTGCCCTGGAACTTGTTTTATTACAGAATACTTTTTTTATCAAACCTGGGCCCCCCTCAGCCAGCATAGGCCTTAGACATCTACCTAGGTTGCCTAGTGCTGGATTTGGTTCTGGTGAGAGGTTGTTCAGAGCAGACCTGGAAAAACAGTGCAGGCTGCAAAGTAGAAACCAGAGAACAGAAACTGAGCAACAATTACACCTTCACTCCCTCTAAGAAATCAGAGTTCACTCCAGCACTGCCACCTGATTCCAGGATTTCTTAACAAATATTATTAGAGTCAAAATCAGCTCATCCCTGTCTTCTATATCAACCCTAACTGAAGGAATGCCCTAGGGCTACATGCTTGTCCCATTGTTGTGTTCATTCTTTATTAATAAACTACCCTCCAGCCTCTTTAACCTTCCTATCACTCTATGCCAATGAAATGTTATCCTTCAATCCAGTCCTTTATATTCAGCTATTTAAATCCAACTTCAGTCTGACCTCCAGTACCTTAATTATTGGCTAAACAACCATAAGCCATTCCTAAACCCTTCTAAAGCAAAAAACAATGTATGATATTTGGAACCTCACAAAAGCTGAAAAAAACTCTTAAAAATCTCATCGTCGCAGATCTCGATGGTAAAGATTCCTGAAAGAACACCTAAAGCACACATGGATATGCACATGTTCCCCACCTGGCTGACCCCCCCTCCCCTCTCCCCTTGCAACAGAAATGACCATATCCTTTAAATACCTAGATTTATGGCTGAACCAGTCACTTACCTTCTATAACCACTTTGAAAACGCTAGGCAAAAGATCAATTTTCTTTTAAACTATTTTATTTATTTATTGATTTTACATTTGTTGGCCGGGAAAATCTGACTGGATGCATATCCATTTTCAGTGGAGGCCTGGGGACAAAAGCTCCACAGTTAAGTTTTAAGCAAAATATACGGTGTATACAGAAGCATTCACATTTACATAGGTAGTACCAGACTTAACATTGGCTAGTAACACAACACTGAAGCTTAAGATTTAACATATTTACATAGACTGGACACATCTTTTACAGTTTTAGGTTGAGGCATTACATAACGGTGAACATTGTTAGTAGGGGTTGCATGTTTTGCTTTAAACAGTTGACTTGTGAGCATGTTAGCCACAGTAGGGATTATAGCAACAAAGAGAGGAAAGATTAGACATAGAGGGGGTATAGTAGCAGGAGAAGAGACAGAGATGGGAAATTGGATAACAGGTTAAGTAAGAAAAGCAGGAGGGGTAAGTAGCTTAAGTACAGAGTAAGAGTAGAGGTGTGAAGGGAAAAGTGTAGTGGATACATAACAGTGTGTCCTAGCAGTGACATATGGGTAGTGACTAGGGGGTTAGAATTAATGGTGGAACTGGGAGGAAGCTGGAGAAGTTACATTCTTTTAATGATAAAACTGAAGTCAGAGGGGAAGAGTAAGGGGAGAGGGTGGGAGGGGGGTCAGCCAGGTGGGGAACATATGAATATCCATGTATGCTTTAAGTGTTCTTTCTGGAGTCTTTTAAATGGAATCTTTGAGCCTGCTGAGGTAATAGCAGTAGGTAGGGTTTTCCAAATTTTGCCTATGTGGTTAGGGAAGAGACCATCCCCTGCTGTGTTGTTGGTGTTGGTGACCTTGATTAATTTTTTGTCGCTAGAGCAAAGTTGTCTAGTTTTAGTTTGTAGTTCTAGTAGATTGGCCAAGGAATTTTGTCTGGGAGTAGTAGAAGATTGTGGGCAAAGGAAAGCTGATAATTTAGGAGATTAGTGAATTCCAGCTAGCCAAGTTGTTTTAGGGAATGGCAGTCGTGGGCTCGGTAGGGGGCACCAGTAGCAAATTTTGCAATTTGATTGTAACAGATGTTGAGTTTGAGTTTTGCTTTTGGGTAACTTGGTGAGAATGGGTGAGGCATAAAATAGTGTAAAAAGGAGGCAAGTTTGAGCAATTGTTATCCTAGCAGGCTGTGTAAGAAATGGTTTATTTTTATATAGACTGCTCATTTTTTGTGGATGTTTTTAATAGTTTGATTTATATGTTGATCAAATTTGAGGTTATTATCAATGGTCACTCCTAGCAATTTAGTTTGAGTGTCAGGGGAGATGATAGTCCCATCCCTGGACACAATATTAAATGGGCTGGGTATTGTGGTAGATTTATTAGGTGTAAATAGCAACAGTTTGGTTTTTTGGGATTTAGTATTAGGTTTTTGTTAAGAAACCAGTTGGTTTTTGGGTTATAGAGAGGAGTTTCTGAGGATCACCGTCTGAACTGACAAGTGTTGAGTCATCAGTGTATTGTATAACTGTTGCATCTTGACAGATGCTGTGGAGGTTATTGGTGAAAATGGAAAATAGGAGGGGACCTAAAATGGAACCTTGTGGGACTCCTGTGGTGATGGGTAGCAGTGTGAATAGGTTGTTGTCCCACCGAACTGCTTGTTGTCTTCCTTGTAGATAGTTCTGAAACCAAGTTAATGCTTGGTTACTAAGGCCAAGGTCAGTAAGGGCTTGTACTAGTTTAAGATGGTTGACCATATCAAAAGCCTTTGATAGGTCCACAAATATGGCATAAGTTAGATTGCCTTTGTGTTTATTTTAGTTGATGAGATTTGTAAAAGAGGGTAGGGTGGTGGGAGTGCTATGAGAAGGCCGAAATCCATGTTGGGTAGAAGAGAGAAATTGGTTGTTAAGCAGGTATGGCATAAGTTGTTGGTGTATACATTTCTCAAGTATTTTAGCTAGTGGTGGCAAGATTGCTATGGGGTGATAGTTGGTGAGGTTGGTGGAGGTACGGCCTTTATGGACGGGTATAATATAAGAGGTCTTCCAGATGGTGGTATTGAGGTTTCTGAGATAGATCTGTTTAGTCTGTTTAGAAGGATGGATATAGGGAAGGCAAGTTCAGTGGCAGCCAACTGAAGGTATTCAGCAGGTATCCCATCAGCTGCTAGTATAGTAGGTTTAAGTTTGGATAGCAACCTTTTGACATTGTTGGTAGGGATGGGTTGAAATTAGAAGGTTGTTTTGGGTCTATCTACAGTTTCTGGGTAATTAGTGGTGGTGGACGTGTGCTGTTTTTGAATAAGATTTGAAATTGTTTCTATGAAGTATTTGTTAAATGTGTCTGATATATTTGTGATTTCACTAGTGGAGGTTGGAGGTGAGGTGAAGGGTCTGCCAGGGTGGAGTAGCTTATTTATTCCTGCCCAGAATTTCTTGGGGTTGTTGTGATGCTTGTTTTGTAGCTGTAGGAAATAATTATTTTATGTAGGATAGTTCTGGAAAATATTTCCCTTTCTCTCCAGACCATCTAGGCTGCAATAGACAAAAGTGTCCTCCTTGCTCAGCTTGAATGTGGGCTTCCCATCATAGCCACAGCCTCTAAAAAATGTATCCACTCTTCAGTCCATTGAAAACAAAATCTGCCAATTCACAATCTGAGGAACACCACTGCACAACTCTCTTCAATGCCAGATGTTTACCTTCACAAACTGAGGAACACCACTGCACAACTCTCTTCAATGCCAGATGTTTACCTTCACAATCTGAGGAAAACCACTGCACAACTCCCTTCAATGCCAGATGTTTACCTTCACAATCTGAGGAACACCACTGCACAACTCTCTTCAATGCCAGATGTTTACCAGTCTACTTCATTGCTGAGCTACTCCTTGGGTCTCTTATTTTAAACTACTTCAGCCAGGTGCCTTCCCACCTCTTGTTACCAAACTCCATAATAAAACTAGCCTTTGAACCTCTTCCAATGAATTCCATTACTCCAGACTCCCCCAAACCAAACTACACTGTATTGACATCTTCTCCATTTTTATACCCAAACTTTGGCAATCCCCTCCACCCACCTTAAAGAAATCTTCTTTTTCCCCACTTTCAGAGCACATCTCAAATGAAATTGCCATCAAAAATCTGACTGCAAGTGCTTTTCCACTGAACACATCACCTAACCTCCTCCTCGCTTACATCACTTCTAAAGTGACCTTCTCTCCTAAACTGCTGCTTACCTCCCATATCTATTACTAAAATTAATCCAAATTTGTTTTTCAATTCTGTTAATAGTATTTTTTCATTCTTTCAGTTGTTTGCTGGACTCTCTTCCTTCTGTGATTATTCTATGCTTGTGAATTAGTTTTCTTTTCTTTTACTTTATTGTGAATTTCTTTAGATGCCTGCAGATGGTCTACTGCGAACAGTATACAATCCCTGTAAGTAAACTAAATAAGATAATAAGAAATGAAAGGAGCAGTTTGGGGTGAAGGCACCTGACCATTAATGTAACTGATCCAAGTTAAACAATTATGGGGCCAAAAGATAAGTGCAAATTTGAGCCATCTTAAACTGAGGTCATTTGGTATGTTATTTAGCTTTTCTTTAAAAAATAAATGGATTTGGACATGAATAATGTGTAAAATCACTTATAAAGCAACCACTAACACACCAAATGGGACAAGTAGAAGACTTAATAAACCGATCACCTGCTACATTTATCTGTCTGTGTATGAACTACGGCTGATGTGTATGGCCTTAAAATGCAGGCAGTTATTAAAGCCTTAGGGGAGGCCACTACAGATATTGGGGGAACAATTAAGACAAATTGCTACTAGTATAAACCAACGATTATTATGTCCAGGAAGGAAGTGAAGTCAGGTGTGCATGCATTGAGCAATGCCTGGTTAAATTGCAATTGCAAGATTTTGCAACACGACAGCATATATAGATTCTGTAATCAGTCAAGTACCTGAAGCCCAGAGTACCAGTCCACTGGTTAAGAAACTGGAAGCAGATGCTGATATGAAGTCCTACCCTGTGTCCTCTGAGATGTATGCAACAAAAACCTTAACTGTTTGTGCAGGATTTTATGTGAGCATCTTACAAGAGATATTCTGAAAGCCTAAATGGATATGGAAGATACACACAGGTAGAGACACCGATGATTTCCAAAAGATGAAAAAGGAACTTTTTGCAACAGCAGGTGAATCATCTGAGGCACAAGCAGTCAGGATGTGGTCACTGGATGTTCACCACCAGTAAGGTTGCGGAGTGTGGATTTGGAAGAATGTATTGAGACTTACGTTAGAACCTAATGTGAATATGTGTGTAAACATAAAACTATTATCAACCAGAAAATTGAAGTAATGTGTGTACATGAAGACAAGACAGAATATCCTATAACCAGAGTAGAAATGCAAACAATTGTAGGCAAAGTACAACATCCAGTAGCTTTAGTGTCTGATCTAAGATGTGATGCAGTACTTAAAAGTGGATGAAACCAAATATTTTAGTTAGTTTTACCAATATTGTATTAGGAAATAGATTAAAATATCTGAACTTGTACAGTGTCTGATATAGATATTTATGAGGAGACCTTATTCAGGTATAGAGCATTTAGGGACAACTACCTCTGGGAATGTTTGAGATTATCAAACAGTAGTAGAGAATCACCAGACAGCCTATGTAGAAGATTCTGTAGGAATGAAACATGGACTAATTGATTCTCCGAGACAGCAGCTGATGCATGGATTAGACTACTGAATTACATTAAAGCATGCACTTGTTTAGATATTTTTAAGAACAACCTGGGCACTTATTATGGGAACACCCATTTTGGTACATTGGCAGGCTAGAAAGGCATTATTGCCTGTGCTTGAAATATTTGTATGTATGTATGTATAGACTGTTTCCATGCGGCCTGCACAGAATATCAAAAAAGACAGCCCTTAACCTGTTTTAGGAACCTTTTTGTCCCCTTTCCTATAATACAAATCCTGTTTGAATGAATAGCTATGGACCTTGTAGGGGAACATACTTGTACTTTTTTTAGAAATAATTTTCCTAAAGTGAGTAAATGCTAAAGCCATGGTGAAATCACTGGTACTACAAGTCTTTAGGGTTGTAATTCCACAAGAAATCCTTACATACTAAGACATACCTTTCATGTTTAGAGTAATGCATGAAGTATGCCAATTATTTAAGGTGAATCAGCTGAGAACCTTTCTATACCAACCTCAAACAGATGGGCTGCTTGCTTGCTTTAACCAAACTTTGAAGTCCATGCTTCATAAAGCCATAAAAGAATATGAGACAAATTGTGACCAGCTGCTTCCATACATTATATTTGCTTTAAGAGAAGTACCCTAATGCCTTAATTGGGTTTACTCTCATTGGTCTGTTATATAGCGGACATCCACAAGGTTTGCTAGATACAGCAAGAGAAACCTGAGAAGACGAAACCAGCTATTGAAGAATGTTTCAGATTATCACACATAACTGCAGCATGGATTGAGAGCAGTCATGCCTGTCATCAGAGAAAACATGGAAAAATACAAGACTCTCAATGGTCAGCACAGAACAGAAATGCTCATATTAGGGAGTTTCAGTTGAAAGAAAGCATTTTATCCATTCTATGGATGAAAATTGCTACTTGGCTAAAATGAGAATGTACAGGTATGTTTTTTTTACCTGCTATTTGAATGTGCAGGAGGAAGAAATGGAAATTCAGATGCCTCTATCCAGCACATCATAAGTTTCTGTTTCTTGGGGTAAGCAGTCACTTTTCAGTAAGCTGATTCTGTTTGAGTCGCCATCTGTCATCAGCCATTCCCTGCGAATCACCAACATTAAACAGGGAAGAAGAATCTGCATCCCAATCCCCTCCTAACAGGGGCTTCAGTTCCAGAACCTTTTCCCTCTTTAAGAAGAGACTAATGGAGCCCTCAGAGTGCCCTTAGTGGCAGCTATGGCTGCAAGATGTGTCACTTAATCTTTTTGTCCCTACAGAAGCAAGTAGAAATAAGGTAAGGTAATTCAAGGCTGAAGTTTTACAGGATATCTGTTGGAGTTTATTCAAGCTAAAGCTTTCTTGTATAGCTGTTCTTGCAATCAGCCACTTCTATTGATAACTTGTGGAGAAAATATATGCAGTGCATCCAGATGGTCCGAAGGCAACGTCTACAAAAACTTTATCTTGTTTATGTGTTTACTGTTGTTCTCCAGAGCATGTTATTTGCAATGAAAAAAATTGTGATCTTTATTCTTTCCTGATGCCATACTCATTCTTTTAGCTCATACAATGTTATTTGTACTCCTCAAACACGTGAGATGTCATGCACTGCAAGTGTTAAGGAACTGGAAATGTATGTTTGATAATTGCCTGACATTCAGCACATCTTTTGATCTTCAAGACATAAAACTTCTGATGTAGTTTGTTGTTAGAGCTAAGAATAAATTTTGGTCATCAAATCAAATAGTGTACTTTTGTATTTTTTTATTTTTAAATTTCACCTATCTTTATGACTTTTAATTTCACATTTTGACTAGGTGCATTAATGAATCCTGCCTTGGATCCCCTTGCAACTTGAAACTAAGCATAGGATCATAGGATCATAGGAGGTTACTAGGCTAATGGCCCTGAGGGCCTTACAGGCCTAGCCAAGAGTTTATCCCCAAAAAAGAAACCTCAGTCAGCACCTGTTGCCCCTGTCAATAAGGGAAAAAGGTGGAACCCCTGGGACAACTTTGTGGTTGCCCATCCACTCATCAAGGTTGCACTTGAAGAGGGTCAGCGAGGTACTCTGTTTGACATGTATAGGGAGTCTATTCCAGAGATGGGGCAGCCTCTGGAAGTCAAACCTGTCTTTCCAGCAGGTTTTGTTGATGTCACATATTAGATTTAGGCCTTTTGATCAGGTATAACGTGAGGAGTTAGACTTACAGATAGCATCTCTAGTAGAGCAGGGTCTGAGATTGCCTTGTAGGTGAGGCATAGGTCAACTCTGAGCAATCGGTATGATACAGAGCAGAGTGATAGTGATTTCAGCCTCTCCACATAGGACAGGTGTTGGAGGCCATGGATTCTCTTTGTGAGGTATTTTTGTGGCCTTTCCAGTTGGTGCAGGTGTTTGGAGAGGTACATACCAAACGGGGTGTTGTACTCAATTATTGGCCTAATGAGGGAGGAGTACAGAGAGGTAATAACCTCCTTTTTTTCTGGATGCAATCCCTTTACTTTACTTAAAATGCTTTTCTGACCACTGCCGTTACATGATGGTCAAATATGAGATTGTTTGTCAACTTGTGTATCAAGGTCTCTCACCACAGGTTGTGTGCTTAGGGGGTTGCTGCTAATGTGGCAATCAGTAGAGGTCATGTTTTTGCCGAATGGTATGTTAATTCATTTTTTTGCATTTATCTTAAGGCCATGACTTTGGTACCAGTAATTTGTTGCTGTGAGACCCTCTTCAAGTATGTTAACATCATTTGGGGAGTTAATGACAGCGCCCAACTTACAGTCATCTACAAACTTGTTCAGCCACAGGCCTTTTGTCTTTGTCTGGACCTCTGAGAAGTAGATGCCAAACAATAGGGGTCCCAGGACAGATCCCTGTGGGGACACCTCTAGTGACAGGTCTGCTATCAGAGGTAGTGGCACCTATTTTGACCTTGTGGGTCCTATCCAGTGATCCAGTTGGCCACCCACATGATGAGATAGGGATTTACACCAAGTTCTGTTAACTGTTTGATGATGCCCGGGTGGGGGATTGTGTCAAAGGCTTTGGCCAAGTCAAGGTAAGCTGTGTGTACTGACTTTCCCTCATCCAGTGCCTTGGTGACAGTCTCAGAAAAGTCAGCCAGGTTCAACAGGCAAGATCTGCCCTTGACGAATCCGAAATGGGTGGGGTCAAGTGCTTGGAGATTGCCTATGTCCTTGTTTATGAGGTCCATAATAATATGCTCCATGGGCTTACAGATCAGACTTGTCAAGCTAATGGGGCGATAGTTACCAGGGTCAGTAGTTGCACCACATTTGTGTGAAGGGATGACAATGACAGTTCTCCACTCTGCTGGAATGAAGCCTGTACTTAGGCTGTGTTTGAATAGGGTGCTCAATGGCAAGACTAGTTCATGATGAAGATGTTGCAGAATACAGCCAGGGATACTATCAGGTCCAATGGAAGCCGTGTTCTTTGCCTTGGATAGGGCTTTTAACGCTTGATCTACAGAGATGTGAGGTGCAGGACATGTATCAGGGATGTTGAATGGGCCTTTGGGGGGACAGGGGGTAAAGTTTGCACTAAACCTATCTGCTAGCAGGTTGGCTAAGTCAACAGGACCAGTGTAAGTGGCACCATTAAGAACTAATTTGGAAAAAACCTGGGCTTTGCCATGGAGGTTTCTGATGTAACTGAAAAAGGCTTTGTGGTTAGCCTTTGTTTCGGAGGATAATTTCTATACATAAGTGGCTTTGAAGGTTTTCACTAATGACCTAATTTGCTTGGTGAAGCTAAGGAGGGAAGTTTTCCAATTGGGAATTTGTGCCTTTTTACCCTTGGACAACAGTTTCTTCCTTTTGTTGTAAAGCCTGTTGATAGAGGATGTCTACCACATAGGTTTGTGTTTCCTTGAGGAGCAGGTTTTGGTTCTGTTGGGTATGGCTGAGTCCATGCAGTTGTACAGGTGCTTGTGTACTACACTGGCATACCATTCAGCATAGTTGTCTGCATCCTCTGAGGGGGCCAGTGTTGTGAAGCTACTGATACCCTACCTTAGAAATTTGTAGTCAGTTTTTGAGAAGTTTTTTAGCCTGGTTATGGCTGGTGGTGGGGTTGGACAGGATAGACACTTCGAATGAGACAGACAGATGGTTTGATCTCAAAAGTGAAGAACTTCCTATGGAGGTGGTGCATCAGTCAGCCATGTTGGTGAGAACTAAGTCTAGAGTGCTGTCTCCCCTTGTGGGGGGATGAGATGAGCTGGTTTAGCTGATCATCACTCTTTCTCCCTGAGTTGCATCCTTTCATCTCCAATCAGCAGCATCATGGCCAAAGGAGTCATCTTCTAGGCAGGCAATATGGCAGCTTTACCACAACCATCTACAGTTCATCAGCATTCACTGCAACATTATTGTCTTCTCGAGTGGCTTGCCAGCCCAGTGCTACAGATTGTACCAGTTGACAACCTGAGAGACAAAGGAGCGATCAGATCTCACCATCAGACCTGCCGTACAACCTTGAATTTTGCCCATTTGTTAGCCAGTTTCTCTCCACTGCCATTTCCCTAATCAGCCCAGGTGCCTTGAGTGAAGCCTCCACTAAAGTGGATGAGTAGAAATTTTCAGTTCCTCTCTACTGCCACCCCCATCCCCCGGTGGCTGGCATGAGCACTTCACTGCACTAGAGTCCACTGCTCTCAGTCATGCATGTTTATTCCCACACACCTGCCAAAATTGTTACGCTAACCAGTTTGGGAGCACTGAATCCATGTGTCTGGATTCCAGCTGCATCTATTGTCACCTGTGAGTCTCTACCTACAGTTGTGAAGTACCCATCTGGACCACCCCTCCCTCTGCCCGGGATGGATGAGGTTGTTTCAGGCACTCACTGCCAGCCTTTTCCACATAACTCCTCCTGTACCATAGATGATACTTGAAGTCATGTTGCCTGAGTCATAAGTCAGGTTTTATCCATCTATGCCACCAAAGCCTACCAGTAGTTGATCCTATTTTGGCAACATCCAGGAATACTTTTTGATAAACAATATTTCCAAAAAATGGTTCTAAACAGTAATAACTTTCTTTGAACATAAACCCTGCCATCGTAAAACCATTTGTTGAAATTCAAATGGGTTTTTAATTTATAACAAATTTCTGGCATTGTTTATAGTCAATGTGCAGTACATAATTAGGAAACTTATCAGTTAATGCATATCAAAAATTTCTTCCTAACTAATGAATAAAGTTAACTTATATAAACTAAATGGTTCATGTTTCCTAGGTGAAATAAAGACCCCACATATTTACAAAACACTCAAGAAAATATGATCAATACAAAGACAGTTGGCAAAATGATGCTTTAAACCTACTCTCCTGAACATGTTTCTAGACAGTTATGTTGCTTTAAATGGATCTAATTACTGGAAAAATATTGAATTTTACAGGAATATATATAATGGTAATCATTTAACAGAATGCTTGTAATCATAAAAATACATGTTTTATATCATAGAGACAAATTTATTATACTTCACGATTTAAGCATATAGTTGTATATGCAAATCTTATATTTATTTCATCGTATACTCAGTGTAGGCAGATCTTTTAAATAAGAGTAATGATCTCCCCTACCCCAGGCTGAAATAATTGTATTGTTTTCTGTATAGTTATGTTTTCTTATTTGATTTACTTATTTCAAATACTGGGATACTGATCTGATATCTTAGGGACTTTTTTCAGGAATGACTTGAACATGAAGGTAGTATAATTCACAATGTAGGTAAGAAAGACAAGTAAAATAAAGTTATATTCCTATGACATAATCTAGACAATATATACTAATGAATTCAAAGCATTTAGCAATGTTTAAAGCCATTCTAGACCGCACATATCTGTATATTTATTAATTGTTGATTGGGGTAAAGTAGTAATACAGTGGTGACCTATCTTAAGCCTTCATCAGTCCAGGCCACACATATAATATTCAGGGCTAATGCATCACAATGCCATTTCTGAGTTGCTTTACTGTTGTTTTGACCTATATGGCTGACTGAGATTTTTTTAATATCTCGTGATTTTTTTGAAACATCTGTGAACCATTGTGCCAATATATATTTGCTTAGCTAAATTTACAGGAAATATAAGAAGCTGTGTTTACCTACTGATCAGGGCACTGGCCTCTTTGGTCACCCAGAAGTGAGGAAATCAGCGTCTATAGTGACTTTTACATGGGGAGAAATCAGCTTCTGCAGTGACCTAAAGATAGGGGTATTGGAAACAGAACAGCCTCTTCAGTGACGTAAAGGCTGGGGTTCCACCCTTTGCAGTGACCTAAGGATGGAAGAGACACCCTCTGCAATGACCTAAGGTTGGGGGTGAAATGTTCCCTGAAGTGACTAAAGGATGAGGTGCCCTGCCTCCAGAGTGACATTGTTTGGTCTGTAAATCAGGCAGAAAGCTAGGAGCTGAGTCCACTGTGCAAAACTGTTAATTTATATACTTTACAGGAAAAGTCAGGGATGGACATCTCTGTTTATGAGCCAACATATCTAATCCGAGTGCAGACTGACTTGATTAGCCTCACATCTGGGTTCTGAAAACTTTGAGAGAATATTATACAGGTAATGGGTGCAATGGACAACCTCTGAACAATGACACCAAGTTGACCAGGATTTGTCATTTGAAAGTACAGGCTTGGATAGCTCTTAACCCAAATACTGCAGTGTTAAAAAATATAGAACCAAATAATTAAATTAATATACTTTAATAACAATATACATCTTAACAGCTTATACCAAAATACTAAATAACCTAAATTAAATGTGATGTTAAACACATCATCACCTTGTCTGACTTGCTATATAAAGTTGTCATAGTAAATGAAAAGAAATTTTAACTCAAGTACCACTAAAGATACTGTAATAAAACACTATGGATGCTAGAACAATTATGAATTCTTATGAAGTTTTACTACAGAAATATTTCATAAAATTCTGTCTTTATAAATCCACACCAGGATTAATTAAAAACCTAAAAAGAATATCTATTAAAACCTACACTTTATAGACCACCTATACAAATGTTTATAGTCATAATTTAGCTGCTTTAATATAGACCGATTTTTTAAAATGTTTTTTAAAGAGTGGATAAAAATGTGAAGTGATTGTTAAAAGAAAACATAAGAAATTGGTACATGATATTAATCAATATTCTAAGAAATTAGCCTGTCCAACATTAAAAGGGAGGAAGTTTATGAATAATAATGGAGTTAATTTTGAATATGAGAGGCTGTTGGAGGTTAGTAATGATGAACAAGAAGGTTGTTAATAATAATTGTGATGTGTTAAAACAGATTGAGGCATGACATTAATTATGGACATGTTACAAATAATAAATGTTGGTGAGGATTCCCCCCAAAGATCAGAGAGATTGGCAAAACCAGGGAAGAAACACATGGACATGGGGCTGACTAGTTTCTTCAGACATGGATATTACAGTCCCAAGGGGAGTGTTTCCATGTGGAACAAGAATTACAGGGCCAGGAGCAAAGGGCAGAGATATTATGTGATGAAATTAAAATAGAATGGGGAGTGGATTTTATTAATCAAAAAGGTTTTAATATTTTTAATTATAGTAGTTTAGAAATTGATAATTTTTTTCATTATTTGAAAAAGGGATGAAATTCATCCACTGTAATCAACTCGATATGGGCGACGTATTGCTAGAATGTACGATTTGAAGATTATATTTGTCATTGTTTTTTAAGGAAGGAGCGGAAGGTTCAAGAAGATATTTGATGGTTCATTGAAAAAGCAAAGTGTTTTTAACACCATTACACCCAGATATAGCCTCTTTTGAAAGACCTTGTATAAGTATTTATAAAATGTTTGAAAAAAAAATAAAATTAAGAGGAATAATTTGAGTAAGGCTGAAGAAGAACTATTAAATGCATTGACAAACAATAGGTCCATTTGATTGATGAAACATGATAAAGGTGGAGGTATACTGATTTGTGACACTATTACGTTGCTAGTATGATTGACATTTTATATCACACAGTTTCAAGAAATGAAGTTAATGTGGAGTATCGAGGTTTTGATCTTTATTTGGATGAATTATTAATGGAAGAAAGAATTTCTGCTGAGTTAGGCCAGTTTTGGTGATTTACAAGCATGTTATTCCTACTGTATTTTGAGATTCTGAAGATACATAAAAAATATTATTAAGCCAACTCTCAGGCCTATTATTTCTGCAAGGGGGTCCAAGACGCACACTTTGGTATTCATCTAGATAAGATGTTGAAATCTACTTATAATTATGTAGGGCATCTACTGAAGGATTTGTGGGACTTCTTGGAAAGATTGACTCCAGAATTCTGGGAAAGATCCACAGGTTTTTTAACCATTGATGTTGTAGATCATTTTGACTCAATTCCAGAGGAGGAAGGATTGGCTTTGTCTTTGGACACACTGACAGACTGTGATTTTTAAAAGTGAAAATATTATACTACTATTTGAGTTTGCTAAAATTGTACCAGAGAATAGCTATATATTATTTAATGGTGAGGTTTTTCAACAAATTAAGGGAGTGGCAATGGGCACAGCATGTGGGTGCATTTATGGCACATAGTATTCTTGGCCTTAGAAAAAATAGGATATTTCCCCCCCCTGAGTTTTTTAAATAAATGAAGATTTATTTGAGATTTTAGATGATATATTTATTTTACAGGTAGGACCCTATGAAAAAGTTACAGAATTTATGAATTTTTACATGAACCAATTGTTTTTTCTTTAATTTACATTTAACTACAATAAGGATTGTATTAATTATTTGGATGTCCAAGTTGAACATACTGATGTTGAATTTAAAATCAGGATATATAAAAAGCCTACATTTAGTAATCTTACTTACATTTTAATAGTTTGCATCCTTTTTCACTGAAGTGGAACTTTGTTAAAGGACAATTTATAAGAGTGGATTGAATAACTTCTAGTTTGCAGGACATAGAAGATGAAATGGAAGAATTAAGATGCATGTTTAGAGAAAGAAGGGTATCCTGACAAAATGGTAATTGAGATCTTGACAGAAGTTATGGACTGGAGGGAGAATAGGTGCACCCCATTACTGGGGAAAAACAAAGACAGTATAAAGACTGATAAAGGAGAAGAAAAGAGTTGTAATATAGCTTGTGCGGTGATGTACAATGAAATGTCAAAAGATATAAAAATGTTATAAAAGGGAATTGGAAATTTGTCTAAGGAAACACTGATTTGGTAGGAATTATTGGCAGTGAGACACTTTTTATAAATAAGACACTGGGGAATTTTAATAAGTAGAAAGAAGGGACCACTAAATGTGGGTATTGTAAACAATGTTCATCTACTATTAAAGATAAATGCACTATTTTAAAGAATAGATTGGGTTCAAAAGTATTATTTAGGTATAAAAATTGTGGCTCAACTGGTATTGTATATTTACAAGGTGTTTAGGATTTTATTTTTTTATTTATTTGACATTTGTTTACCAGAGTGGTCTGAATGGGTCTACAGAACCCATTTTCAGCAGAGGCCCGGGGAGAAAAGCGCCACATACAGTACAATACAAATACAGTATAATCTAATACAATACAAATTACATTAGACATACTATACAAACAAATAAGTTGAAAGAACAAACTGCTACAAGATGTTGTAATATATTACTACACATCTAGATACTTCTGTTCAGTTAAAACATTACAGATGATAATAGGCACTCTCATCACAGATGATGTAGAAATAACAGCCAGAAAGTTAGTGATACAGACATCTAGCGGGAGAGAGTTTACGAAGAATAGAAACAATAAAGCCTGAGCAGTAGCTTAAGGATATGGTATAGAAGCAGAGAAGGAATTAGAAGAGCTTTAGAATCTTCCAGTCTGTGAGGAACTGAAATGTGAGAGAAGAGGAAGACCTGAGCATTATGCAGGCTTTATGCGGGAGCAGAGCCATGTACTTTTGAGATCCTTTTTTAAAGAGGCTTTGAAGTGGGTTAGGCCAGGCATAGACCTGATAGTTAGAGGTAGTGAATTCCAATGTATAGAGACAGAGTATGAATATAGAGAGTGAACTGGTTGTCTTGTGGGTTTTGAGATAGCTAAGAGATTTTTGTCTTCTGATCATAGGGATTGATTTGGTATGTAAGTCGCGACTAGATTGACTAGTGGAGGGCAGGCAGTAGGCTTGAAAATAAGGTTGTGTAAGGTGGACAGCTGAATAAAGGCAAGTTGGTTGGGGAGTTCAAGACAGTTTAATTCTAGGAGTGGTTTACAGTGGTGTGTGTGATATTTAGAGTTTGTGGCAAACTTTGCAATTTTATTGTAGCACTGTTCCAACTTGCTTAGGGTAGAATTTTGTAAGTTAGTTAAGATAGGGGCACCATAAAGAATAGAGGGAAGTAAAAATGTTTTTGTAAGGGTAGTTTTGGTTGCGGCAGTAAAAAAAATGTTTGTTTCTATATGAGTCCCAGTTTTTGATGAGTTTTCTTTATATTTTGCTGTATATGGGGGTCAAATAAAAGTTTACTGTTGATAACACCTAGAAGTTTGGTTTCCTGCACTATTTCTGTGGCAGTGTTGTCAGACACAAGGATGTTGAAGTGATCAGTGACAAGGGATGTGTTTTTGGGATGAAAGAGTACTAGTTTTGTCTTCTTTGGATTAAGAAATAGTTGGGTATTTCTTTGCCAGGATTCAACTGCTGTAAAGGACTGTTGAGTTTTTCAGAGTAGTTCTGGTAGCGATTGAGCAGTGCAGATTATGGTGGATTCATCAGTGTATTGAATGAGGGTCCCAGGGTGAGATGCAGTGTGAAGATTGTTTGTGAAAATGTTGAAGAGTAGGGGTCCTAGGATGGAGCCTTGGGGGACTCCAGTAGGGTTGTGGAGAAAGGGTGACAGTTTGTTGGACCATTTCACTGATTGTTTACGATCCTTGAGGTAGCTCTGAAACCATTTTACTGTGTTATTTGAGAAGCCTAAGTTAAACAGTGTGTTCAGTAGTAAGGGGTGAGACAGATCAAGGAATACTGAGGCTGTATAGCATCCTGCATCTCTGGCCTTGTTCACGGTGTCTGTAAAAGGTAATAGTGCTGTAGCTGTGCTGTGGCTAGGTCAGAAGCCATGTTGGGTTTTGGTTAAAAGATTGCTTTGCAATAGATATTGCATTACCTGCTGATGGATACCTCTCTTGAGAATTTTGGATATAGGTGACAAGATGAATATATTGGATGGATCAAAACAGTTGCCCCCTTTGTGGATGGGGGTGATGTGAGATTGTTTCCATATGGTAGGTACTTCTGATTTGGATAAAGACCTATTTATAAGGATGCTGATTGGGTAGGTGACTGAGTTAGCAGCCAGTTTGAGGTAGTATGGGGGGAGATAGTCAGCTGAAGTAGAGCTGGGTTTTAGTTTTTGTAGCAGTTTCTTAATGGCATCAGTGGGTATGGGCCGAAATGAGAATGAGGTTTGTATGACATTTTGTTGAGTATGGGGGTTAGTAATGACAGGGTTAGAAGTAGTTGATGGCCTGGGGTCGGTGTCTGAATAGGTTTAAAGGTGGGGGTGGTCCAGCATTAAGGGTGTTAGTTAGCAGGTCTGAAATTGATTTTATGAAGTGCTAGTTAATGTTTTTGGCTATTTGTGATTGAGGAGTATCAGGTGATAGGGTGTGTTCTCCATTTCTTCCAGGGTTAAGTATGGAAGATATGGAGTGCCACAATTTACTGGGGTTGATTTTATGCTGGAGGTGAAGCTGGGAATAATATGACTTCTTATCTCTGCTGATTAGTGCTGTCACTTTGTTACGGAGTGTTTTGTTACGTAGTGTTTTGTTATGTAGTGTTTTGTTGCGGAGTGTTTTGTTACGTAGTGTTTTGTTATGGAGTGTTTGGAAATTAACATGATTTTGTTCATTTTGTTTTGTTTTCAGGTTGACCAGGCTCGGTCCCTTTGCTTCATCAGGTGTTTACATTCCTTAGACAGCCATGGTGCTTCATCAGGTGTTTACATTCCTTAGAGTGCCATGGTGCTGAGTTCTTTTTGATTCTTTTCATATGAATGGGAGCTGGGGTATTAAGTATGTGAAGGAAGGTGTTATTAAAGTATAGTACAGCATCATTAAGGGGTAGCTGTTTAAGGGGTGTCCTGTCGATTGCTAAATTTATGCTGACAAAAATTAATTGAGTTCTTAACTGGTTTTATAGTGTGCACTCTTAGTCGTTGGGAGTTTGTTCTAAGGGAATAAGCTGGTAGATGATCGCTCAGGGAGATAGGCAGTGTACCAGAAGAGGGGTAATTGGGAGGGTGGGATGCTAGAATCCAGTCTAAGGCGGATTGGCAGGCAAGATCTTTGCTGTATCTTGTTGGAGCATTGATAAGCTGAGAAAAAACATACAGATTTATACTATTTTTGGGGGAGTCGGATGCTATAGTTTGCCAATCTATATTTATGTCTCCTAAGATTATTGTTTTAAGGTTTATTGTTTGGGATGTCCAGGATAAAATATTTTAAAACATTGGTATATTGTTAGCTGGTGGGATATACATATTACTATTATGCAAATTCTTTTTGATATATTGAGGTTCAAAAAGGAAGTACCTCAGCCTTGGAAAAGATGGGTATATTACTGGTATAGGGTGTGATGTTGAATGTAGAGGGATATAGAAGTGCTATCCCTCCTCGTTTTTTTTTAGATCTATCTCTTCTGGTTATTGCAAAATTTGGCAGTATTATTTCTGAGTCTTTTACACTGGGGTGTAGCCATGTTTCTATAAGGGCTAGCATGTCAGGTTTATTTTGATCAATCCAGGCATGCAGTGGGGCTATTTTATTACATATACTTCTAAGGTTAAGTGTAACTATGTTTAAGTCTTTGGGGTTATTCTTGTGGTTGGGATTAGAGGGTGGGCCAGGGTTAGGATGTATGTCTCCACATTTGAGTCGATAGGCAATGAGGAATGCGTACCATGGGAAGTGCTTTTTATTCCTAGGTGAGGGTACTGGTGTCAGGTGTGGTTTCATAGAAGGTGAGGCCAATTTGTGGCTTGAATAGAATGGGAGGGTATAGGGGAAAAGCTGGTAGGAGATCTGTGTGAGAAGCTGTGTTTATTGGGGAGAGGGTTAGAGGAGGTTGTTGATGTGTATTGGTGTGTGGGGGTATGTAAAGATATAGCTGTAGTGAGGATGAGAATTAAGAGTAACAAGGCTAAGCAAGTTAGGGGGAGTGTGTCAGCTGTGATAGTGGGATTAAAATAGTAAACATGGGACTTGTGTGTCTGAATGCAGTACAGGTGTAAATAAACATTATCATGTGAGATGTGCAGCTGAAGGTAAGGTTGGAATGTTTTGACTTCAGAGTGGGCTTTGATAATGTGGTTAGGTGTTTTACCTTGCAGTTTGTGATAAGGATGGGTGAGGTCGATGTGATTGGTCAGTGGTAAAAGTATGGTGCAATGCTAGTTTGTGTGTTTAGTAGAAGAGAAGGTGGTAAGGGTGGAGTTAATTTAAAATAGTTTGAGGTGCTGATTGTATTGTGATGGTAGAGTAGAGTAAGATGCAAAAAAGTATAGTCGTGGGCATGTGAGTTCAAGGGGATGGATGTAAGGGAGAGCAGATAAGTTTGGCTAAATCAAAGAACGTAATTTGTGCATGAATTGTGGGTGTGGACAAGGTAGGGCTGTATGTAACTGGATCATAGGAATGAGGGGATGTGGTTTGCTTAGGATAAGAGTAGAGGTGCTGGGGGAGGGTGGGATATGGGGGAAGGGCAGGGGAACAGAGCGAACGGAGAGGGAAGAACCCCTCAGATGGTTTACCACCATAAACAATCAGTGAGGTAGGATGTTCATGGATACAAAAGACAAGCTGTCTGAACTCTAAATACTTGTCTAGAGTCACAGCATCAAATTTTATAGTTATAGGCTTTTCAATGTCTTTCCAGGGATATGTTACACGGATAAAAGTGAAATATGCTGAAGTGTTAATGTAGCTTCACCTTCAGCAGTAAAAAGGCCTATGAGTGTGGGTAAGTGAGTGGGGATGGGGATATCCTTCCAGCAGATTCAACACTACAAAGCAATGCACACTCGACTTAACAAATTAAGTTATTTGCATATTGCCTTACATAGATTTAACTTTATTTGTTGCTTGTGTACTTCCTGCTAACTGCAGGTGAAATTCAGCTGTGCAGATTCTTTAGGTAGCGTGATATGATAAGTCAGACTACTGCTGCTGCAGAAAGTACATGTGCTTGTTTCACTGGAAGGGGGAGAGAGAGAAAATTAAGGATTTCTTGATGGTTGAACTAGTTCCACCTTAAGTAATGTTTGGCAAACAAGAGTAATGCATTATATTTCACAGTTGTGCATTTCAGCTTTCTAACCTTTAAACAGGACAATAAGCATGCAGGAGATATTTGTAGGTATGCAAGTTTGGGATTACTAAAAACAAAAGTGGTGGCGTCCACAGTGCAGAAGAACAGAAAGAAAAATACACTAAACTAACAAGAGATGTGTATGCATGCAAGTGTGGGGTTACTGAGATGTAGGTTTACAGATGTTAGAGGGCCAGGAGGCAAGCCTATCCGTTAGTTCCCACTCTTTGCTACACAACATACAGTCTGTAAATCTGATATTTAAGCACTTAGAAAAGGCAGCCAGCTAGAGTGTGTAACATATATAAAAATAAAAAAGGATGCAACTCTAGAGAATGACAAAACTCTTCACAAACAGAAACTCTCATATACTAACAATCACCTACATTATCCAGTAACTGTGCTGCTCATACAAGCATAAAATCAGGTATTACCATAGAAGGCTTCAGTAGAAGTGAGTGGAAACATATATACATAATATAAACATATGTATGCAGATTAGCAGGCAGAAAGAAAAGAGAAAATAAAGAAAGAACACTTAGCCCGATGGCAACAGACGATAGACTTACTTGTTGTAACTGCAGTACAAACAAGAAACGTTTTGATGATTTCACTGAATCCTACTGTAAAACACCCAGACAGTAGAAACCTGCTAATACAATTGCTACACATTAATAGCAGAAAGACAAACGTTGATGCTATTACTAAAACCTAGAGTAAAAGGTCAGTAGACGTGCTGATATTTTTACTACACATTAACAGCAAAGACACAACACTTAGCCACAATTAAACACAGTGAAATCTTAGTTATATATTTCTAGTACAGGTTTGACCCAAAATGAAATAAACCATAATGATTAAGAAAATAAATCCAATGTACCTTTTTGTAGAGTGAAAGTAGCTGGATGGGGACACACACTTGGGACATAGGGTAGTGAAGTGACTCTGAAGTTGGAGCCACAGTGGCAAATTTACTGAGAGAACAAGTTGTGATGCAGGGAGGAGCATTCAGTTCCTTGAGTGGAAAGCAGTCCCCCCCAGATGGTTTACCACCATAAACAATCAGTGAGGTAGGATGTTCAGAATGTGATGGTTTTATGTGGGAAAGACTGAGAGGTCAATAAGGAAATTAATTTATGAACACAACTATGACATTAAAAAGAAAAATGTTAATAATTCTTTGGCAAAGCATGTTGAACATTCTAATAATTAAAAAGTCATATTTGGCATCATAGACGTTGTTGAAAAAAGCCCTAGAGGATGGGAATGGACTAGATGGACTTGATCTGGCAGTTAAGATTAAGTGCCGAGAGAGCTCCAGGGTTAAATGATAATTTGTGTTTGCAGCCAGTTCTGAAGTTTAGAGTGGCTAAATTATGAATTTAAACATTCTTATAAGTTGTCTATAAAGTGTAGGTTTTAATATACATTCTTTTTAGGCTTTTAATTAATCTTGATAAAGACAGGATTTTATGAAATATTTATGCAGTAAAAACATCATAAGAATTCATAATAGTTCTAGTAGCCATAGTGTTTTATTACAGTATCTTTAGTGTTACTTGAGTTAAAATTTCTTTAATTGTCTATGATAAATTTAGATATTTAGTTAGAGAAGGTGATGATATGTTTAACATCACATTTTGTTTATATTATTTAGTATATTGATATAAGCTGTTAAGATGTGTATTGTTTAATTTTTTTAAATTCCTTTTTAAGAAAGTATATAAGGAAGTGATGTCGAGATTGCACCATTTCTGATGCAGTCTCCTGTGAGAGACAAAAGTGCTTAAATGGAATTGTGTGTTTATTTATTGTATTTTATTTTATTAAAGTATATCATTTTAATTAGACAGCTCTGGCTTTTTTCACAGTGCAGTATTTGGGTTTCCTGTCTGTTTATTTTTATAAGTTGAAGAGCCCTTGCCTAAATTACTGTGCTAATTTCTAATGACCATATTAGGAGAGGGATGTAAAGCTGTCTGAAGTGTCCAGTGTAGAGTTACCAAGGTAGATAAGTGACAGGGATTCTGCAGTATAAGAAAAGTCCAACAGGACTGAATGTGGACTTATTGGACTACAGAAGGAAAGGACATGGACACCTATGGATCTGGAAATTGAATAATCAGTGGTCAAGCTTTTCAGCTAGAACTGAGAAGAAAAACAACAGATAAAGGTCAAAGGAAAGATATTTAAGGTCAGGTTCAGCAAGGTGCCACAGGGGTGGAAGGGGGGTTGGCAGATCAGACCGTGGAGTGCATCATTTGTTGAAGCTGGTAGAAGGTGATAGACTGCAGACCACAGAGTGGCTTAAAGTTTCCTGGGAAACGTGTAAAATGAATGGTGAAATGGGACAGCCACATGTGATAATCAGGTTGAGTTAATGTTCCACAGATGTTTTTTTGAGAGTCTGAAGAGAGACCAATTAAAATGGTTAAGGACATTACATATGAAAAAAACGCTAAAGCTATGGTCATTGTGGGACATTATACAGATTCACCATGTTGTCAGGGGTCAAGTGAGAGAACTGAACCTAAGAAAGAAGAGCAAACTGGATGAAAGGACCTAGTTAAATGCTAGAAAATTCAAAATGAACTTAAAACAAATACTCATTTACCAAGGATAAAATGACAGCCAGGGTAATCCTACCAAAATAAGGTGCTAAAGAGGAGAAAAAAGGAGTGGAATGGAAAGCAGGACGTGCAAAGCATGGATAGGGAACTAAGGCTGGAGAGGCACACACAGACAAGTAGCAAAATCTGGCCACACCCTTAAAGTATTGTTTTTTAATTTCATCAACTAATTTATATGTGGTAATACTTTAACTAACATTTTGAAATATCACTGTGTTTCTTCCCTTTGTTTTTTAGTTTATTTTTTACTTGTTTGTTGACCTTGTCTACTGGGTGCAATTGCTCCTTTTCAGAAGCGACACAGGAACCCGTCTTTTTAAGTGACTTGTTCAGAGGTACACGGTAAGCAAATGAAAACCAAAGGACTGAGATCCCATACCCTTTTAATTTATATGGTCCGTGCGCTGTTTAAGTAAGAGACAAAGTTCCACAAGTACGATTTTAATATATTTTGAATATCTCACTCTGAACTTAAGTGGTTTGCAAAACAGCTTTTGCAAAATGGAAACATTTTCTCGTGAAACATTTACAATATACAAAAACATTCATGAATGTTAGTAATTTGTAAAAGTTTTCATGAAAAGGCTATATATTGTGTTATTTTTTCAACCAAATGTCACAGACTGTAAAAGAAGTACCAACTACACTAAATCAACATGTGAAACGAAAATGTAAAAGAAGTACCAACTACACTAAATCAACATAGGAACAAAATAGGATCATTATACCGTATTAAACCATTTCTTACACCTGCTACCAGAGCAACTATCGCCCACTCCCATCTGATATCTACTCTCTTTTACGCCTCACCTATTTTCACTAACCTCAAGAAGGCTAACCTAAATAAACTAGCAACTTGCTACAACAGTATTGCTCGCTTTGCCACGAGTAACCCTTTTAGAACACATCACTGTCATAACCTAAAACTCCTAGGCTGGATAGAGCTACAAAACTGTCTTTTGATCTCACAACTTACTATTGCCCACAAGATACTCTACCAACCGGAGAACACCCCAATACTTTCTCAACTTTTAATCCCTTATAACAATCTTACCTCCCTTCGATCTTCTTCTAAACTTATGACCAAATCTGTAAAATCCCATAACTTAGCTGGTGACTCTCTGTTCACTAATACTGTAGGAAGGACATGGAATCAGCTACCCACTGATATCACTCTAATCCCCTCCTTACCACTCTTCAAACAAAAAATCAAACTGCACTTCCAAAATCACTGGCTTTGCTCCTGTAGGACTCCTGACTAAGCTTCTTCATTCCCCTACTCTACCATAACTTTTCACTGTACTTATTTCTAGACATATACGTTCTTCTTATCGCCCTGCTGCTCTCCTCGTATGCTCTGCCCCACTCCACCTTTTTCTCTACCCTGTCCACTTTTCCATCTCCTTCTCTTCTCCTTACTAGACCTTTGCGTCTCACTCTTCTCCTCCCTGGTATTTCTTCATTAATCCCTTCGTATGTCCTGTACTAATTCTTTCTTTCCAACAGTTTATGAAAAACAATTTGCTAATCTTTAGCTTTTTTATTTGTGATGCTTCTTATTTGTGATGCTTCTAATGAACTAGTATATATATTTTTTGGGTGTGCCTTAGGTATTTGTTATTCTTATTACTAAATGTATATTCTTACTGTACTTTTATTATATGTCTCTTTGTAATTGATCTATGTGAGGAGCTTTTCTCCCCGGGCCTCTACTGAAAATGGACATATATCCAGCTAGACTAGCCCGGTTAACAAATGTAAAATAAATAAATAAAATAAATCAACATGTGAAACTAAAACTTCAAAATATCCTGATCCCTTTCATGGAGCAGTACCTATGACAGTGGGAGGCAAAAGTTCAACTCACAGTTCATCTCTACATAAAATCTCTTTTATTGTTTTTACGACGGTATAATGTTATATGCACTGTTAGTGTCCACATGCTGTATGTAAACCCCTACATGCTTGCATTGTCCCTGGGCTTTGTATTCTATTTCATTTAAAATGAAGTATAATGAATCTGCTTACAGTTAAAATACGATTTTTCATTTCATAATGTCTTCCTAACTAGGTGACGGTGATTATTTTCACAGCCTGTAATGCTTAGAGAACTGACAGCACATTCTCAGAGCACACAATGTGCTGTTTAGTGTTATGGTGACATACCTCCCACGGATAAATTATATTTATTATGTAAACTGAACATCACTTGTACATCTGCCAGACACAAAGAATTTATTGCGTATGGATGACAGCTTCATAATGTGCACTTTATATGTCTTCTAGAAAATTGTTCTACTGCAACCTGCCCTCATCATCCAACAAATACAGTTGTACCATCATCTTTTGTGCTGAAAAGCAGATGACACACAGCACCTAAATGGGAAACTGTCATACAACAAACCCAGTTACACTTCCAGGATTATTTTGCAGGAATTACAGATTTTCTTATACTGAAGTATTTCTGGGTTGTTCTTTTTGTTTTCAGACATGTTATTAATGTTTAAAACGTTAATAGACAATATTCTTGTAATCTTAATGCCCTACTGTGCACTTGTTATCTCTGTTCATAACATCCTAGTTTTTTAATTATCTGTCTATCGATACATTTATCAAACCAACCAGCCATTTGGCTATTTTCAGTTCTTGCTTTATCAAATTCAGGCCTTGGAGAAGGAGATAATCCTTGCAAGTACTGAGAATAAGATCCACATCAATCCTTAGGAGATGCCAGATACTTGCAAGTACTGAGAATAAGATACACATCGATCCTTAGGAGATGCATGATCCTTGCAAGTACTGAGAATAAGATACACATCGATCCTTAGGAGATGCCAGATCCTTGCAAGTACTGAGAATAAGATGCACATTGATTCTTAGGAGATGCATGATCCTTGCAAGTACTGAGAATAAGATACACATCGATCCTTTGGAGATGCGTGATCCTTGCAGGTACTGAGAATAAGATACACATCGATCCTTAGGAGATGCATGATCCTTGCAGGTACTGAGAATAAGAATCATCCTTTGGAGATGCGTGAGCATAAGATGCACATCGATGCTTAGGAGATGCATGATCCTTGCAAGTACTGAGAATAAGATACACATCGATCCTTAGGAGATGTTAGATCCTTGCAAGTACTGAGAATAAGATACACATCAATCCTTAGGTGATGCCAGATCCTTGTAAGTACTAAGAATAAGGTACACATCGATCCTTAAAAGATGCCTGAACCTTGCAAGTACTAAGAATAAGATACACATCGATCCTTTGGAGATGCCAGATCCTTGCAAGTACTGAGAATAAGATACACATCGATCCTTAGGAGATGCCAGATCCTTGCAAGTACTGAGAATAAGATACACATCGATCCTTAGGAGATGCATGATCCTTGCAGGTACTGAGAATAAGATACACATCAATCCTTAGGAGATGCCAGATCCTTGCAAGTACTGAGAATAAGATACACAACAATCCTTAGGAGTTGCCAGATCTTTGCAAGTACTGAGAATAAGATACACATCGATCCTTAGGAGATCCGTGATCCTTGCAGGTACTGAGAATAAGATACACATCAATCCTTAGGAGATGCATGATCCTTGCAGGTACTGAGAATAAGATACACATCGATCCTTAGGAGATGCCAGATCTTTGCAAGTACTGAGAATAAGATACACATCAATCCTTAGGAGATGCGTGATCCTTGCAGGTACTGAGAATAAGATACACATCAATCCTTAGGAGATGCGTGATCCTTGCAGGTACTGAGAATAAGATACACATCGATCCTTAGGAGATGCCAGATCCTTGCAAGTACTGAGAATAAGATACACATCGATCCTTAGGAGATGCATGATCCTTGCAAGTACTGAGAATAAGATACACATCAATCCTTAGGAGATGCCAGATCCTTGCAGGTACTGAGAATAAGATATACATCAATCCTTAGGAGATGCCTGATCCTTGCAAGTACTGAGAATAAGATATACATCGATCCTTAGGAGATGCATGATCCTTGCAAGTACTGAGAATAAGATACACATCAATCCTTAGGAGATGCATGATCCTTGCAAGTACTGAGAATAAGATACACATCAATCCTTAGGAGATGCCAGATCCTTGCAGGTACTGAGAATAAGATACACATCGATCCTTAGGAGATGCCAGATGCTTGCAAGTACTGAGAATAAGATACACATTGATCCTTAGGAGATGCATGATCCTTGCAAGTACTGAGAATAAGATACACATCAATCCTTAGGAGATGCCAGATCCTTGCAAGTACTGAGAATAAGATACACATCGATCCTTAGGAGATGCCAGATGCTTGCAAGTACTGAGAATAAGATACACATCGATCCTTAGGAGATGCATGATCCTTGCAAGTACTGAGAATAAGATACACATCAATCCTTAGGAGATGCCAGATCCTTGCAAGTACTGAGAATAAGATACACATCGATCCTTAGGAGATGCCAGATCCTTGCAAGTACTGAGAATAAGATACACATCGATCCTTAGGAGATGCGTGATCCTTGCAGGTACTGAGAATAAGATACACATCAATCCTTAGGAGATGCCAGATCCTTGCAAGTACTGAGAATAAGATACACATCGATCCTTAGGAGATGCCAGATCCTTGCAAGTACTGAGAATAAGATACACATCAATCCTTAGGAGATGCCAGATCCTTGCAAGTACTGAGAATAAGATACACATCAATCCTTAGGAGATGCCAGATCCTTGCAAGTACTGAGAATAAGATACACATCAATCCTTAGGAGATGCATGATCCTTGCAAGTACTGAGAATAAGATACACATCAATCCTTAGGAGATGCGTGATCCTTGCAGGTACTGAGAATAAGATACACATCGATCCTTAGGAGATGCATGATCCTTGCAGGTACTGAGAATAAGATACACATCAATCCTTAGGAGATGCCAGATGCTTGCAAGTACTGAGAATAAGATACACATCGATCCTTAGGAGATGCATGATCCTTGCAAGTACTGAGAATAAGATACACATCAATCCCTAGGAGATGCCAGATCCTTGCAAGTACTGAGAATAAGATACACATCAATCCTTAGGAGTTGCCAGATCTTTGCAAGTACTGAGAATAAGATACACATCGATCCTTAGGAGATGCGTGATCCTTGCAAGTACTGAGAATAAGATACACATCGATCCTTAGGAGATGCGTGATCCTTGCAGGTACTGAGAATAAGATACACATCAATCCTTAGGAGATGCATGATCCTTGCAAGTACTGAGAATAAGATACACATCGATCCTTAGGAGATGCCAGATGCTTGCAAGTACTGAGAATAAGATACACATCGATCCTTAGGAGATGCATGATCCTTGCAAGTACTGAGAATAAGATACACATCAATCCTTAGGAGATGCCAGATCCTTGCAAGTACTGAGAATAAGATACACATCAATCCTTAGGAGATACCAGATCCTTGCAAGTACTAAGAATAAGATACACATCGATCCTTAGGAGATGCTTGATCCTTGCAGGTACTGAGAATAAGATACACATCAATCCTTAGGAGATGCCAGATCCTTGCAAGTACTGAGAATAAGATACACATCAATCCTTAGGAGATGCCAGATCCTTGCAAGTACTGAGAATAAGATACACATCAATCCTTAGGAGATGCGTGATCCTTGCAGGTACTGAGAATAAGATACACATCAATCCTTAGGAGATGCCAGATCCTTGCAAGTACTGAGAATAAGATACACATCAATCCTTAGGAGATGCCAGATCCTTGCAAGTACTGAGAATAAGATACACATCAATCCTTAGGAGATGCATGATCCTTGCAGGTACTGAGAATAAGATACACATCAATCCTTAGGAGATGCCAGATCCTTGCAAGTACTGAGAATAAGATACACATCAATCCTTAGGAGATGCATGATCCTTGCAAGTACTGAGAATAAGATACACATCAATCCTTAGGAGATGCCAGATCCTTGCAAGTACTGAGAATAAGATACACATCAATCCTTAGGAGATGCCAGATCCTTGCAAGTACTGAGAATAAGATACACATCAATCCTTAGGAGATGCCAGATCCTTGCAAGTACTGAGAATAAGATACACATCAATCCTTAGGAGATGCATGATCCTTGCAAGTACTGAGAATAAGATACACATCGATCCTTAGGAGATGCATGATCCTTGCAAGTACTGAGAATAAGATACACATCAATCCTTAGGAGATGCATGATCCTTGCAGGTACTGAGAATAAGATACACATCGATCCTTAGGAGATGCCAGATCCTTGCAGGTACTGAGAATAAGATACACATCGATCCTTAGGAGATGCCAGATCCTTGCAAGTACTGAGAATAAGATACACATCAATCCTTAGGAGATGCGTGATCCTTGCAAGTACTGAGAATAAGATACACATCAATCCTTAGGAGATGCGTGATCCTTGCAGGTACTGAGAATAAGATACACATCGATCCTTAGGAGATGCCAGATCCTTGCAAGTACTGAGAATAAGATACACATCGATCCTTAGGAGATGCCAGATCCTTGCAAGTACTGAGAATAAGATACACATCAATCCTTAGGAGATGCATGATCCTTGCAAGTACTGAGAATAAGATACACATCAATCCTTAGGAGATGCCAGATCCTTGCAAGTACTGAGAATAAGATACACATCGATCCTTAGGAGATGCCAGATCCTTGCAAGTACTGAGAATAAGATACACATCAATCCTTAGGAGATGCCAGATCCTTGCAAGTACTGAGAATAAGATACACATCAATCCTTAGGAGATGCCAGATCCTTGCAAGTACTGAGAATAAGATACACATCGATCCTTAGGAGATGCATGATCCTTGCAGGTACTGAGAATAAGATACACATCGATCCTTAGGAGATGCCAGATCTTTGCAAGTACTGAGAATAAGATACACATCAATCCTTAGGAGATGCATGATCCTTGCAAGTACTGAGAATAAGATACACATCAATCCTTAGGAGATGCCAGATCCTTGCAGGTACTGAGAATAAGATACACATCGATCCTTAGGAGATGCATGATCCTTGCAAGTACTGAGAATAAGATACACATCGATCCTTAGGAGATGCCAGATCCTTGCAAGTACTGAGAATAAGATACACATCGATCCTTAGGAGATGCATGATCCTTGCAAGTACTGAGAATAAGATACACATCAATCCTTAGGAGATGCCAGATCCTTGCAAGTACTGAGAATAAGATACACATCAATCCTTAGGAGATGCCAGATCCTTGCAAGTACTGAGAATAAGATACACATCAATCCTTAGGAGATGCCAGATCCTTGCAAGTACTGAGAATAAGATACACATCAATCCTTAGGAGATGCCAGATCCTTGCAAGTACTGAGAATAAGATACACATCGATCCTTAGGAGATGCATGATCCTTGCAAGTACTGAGAATAAGATACACATCAATCCTTAGGAGATGCCAGATCCTTGCAAGTACTGAGAATAAGATACACATCAATCCTTAGGAGATGCCAGATCCTTGCAAGTACTGAGAATAAGATACACATCAATCCTTAGGAGATGCCAGATCCTTGCAAGTACTGAGAATAAGATACACATCAATCCTTAGGAGATGCCAGATCCTTGCAAGTACTGAGAATAAGATACACATCAATCCTTAGGAGATGAGTGATCCTTGCAGGTACTGAGAATAAGATACACATCGATCCTTAGGAGATGCCAGATCCTTGCAAGTACTGAGAATAAGATACACATCAATCCTTAGGAGATGCCAGATCCTTGCAAGTACTGAGAATAAGATACACATCAATCTTTAGCAGATGCCAGATCCTTGCAAGTACTGAGAAAAAGATACACATCAATCATTAAGAGATGCCAGATCCTTGCAAGTACTGAGAATAAGATACACATCAATCCTTAGGAGATGCATGATCCTTGCAAGTACTGTGAATAAGATACACATCAATCCTTAGGAGATGCCAGATCCTTGCAAGTACTGAGAATAAGATACACATCAATCCTTAGGAGATGCATGATCCTTGCAAGTACTGAGAATAAGATACACATCGATCCTTAGGAGATGCCAGATCCTTGCAAGTACTGAGAATAAGATACACATCGATCCTTAGGAGATGCATGATCCTTGCAAGTACTGAGAATAAGATACACATCAATCCTTAGGAGATGCCAGATCCTTGCAAGTACTGAGAATAAGATACACATCAATCCTTAGGAGATGCGTGATCCTTGCAAGTACTGAGAATAAGATACACATCAATCCTTAGGAGATGCGTGATCCTTGCAGGTACTGAGAATAAGATACACATCAATCCTTAGGAGATGCCAGATCCTTGCAAGTACTGAGAATAAGATACACATCGATCCTTAGGAGATGCCAGATGCTTGCAAGTACTGAGAATAAGATACACATCGATCCTTAGGAGATGCATGATCCTTGCAAGTACTGAGAATAAGATACACATCAATCCTTAGGAGATGCCAGATCCTTGCAAGTACTGAGAATAAGATACACATCAATCCTTAGGAGATGCATGATCCTTGCAGGTACTGAGAATAAGATACACATCAATCCTTAGGAGATGCGTGATCCTTGCAGGTACTGAGAATAAGATACACATCAATCCTTAGGAGATGCCAGATCCTTGCAAGTACTGAGAATAAGATACACATCGATCCTTAGGAGATGCCAGATCCTTGCAAGTACTGAGAATAAGATACACATCAATCCTTAGGAGATGCCAGATCCTTGCAAGTACTGAGAATAAGATACACATCATCAATCCTTAGGAGATGCCAGATCCTTGCAAGTACTGAGAATAAGATACACATCAATCCTTAGGAGATGCATGATCCTTGCAAGTACTGAGAATAAGATACACATCAATCCTTAGGAGATGCCAGATCCTTGCAAGTACTGAGAATAAGATACACATCAATCCTTAGGAGATGCCAGATGCTTGCAAGTACTGAGAATAAGATACACATCAATCCTTAGGAGATGCATGATCCTTGCAAGTACTGAGAATAAGATACACATCAATCCTTAGGAGATGCATGATCCTTGCAAGTACTGAGAATAAGATACACATCGATCCTTAGGAGATGCATGATCCTTGCAAGTACTGAGAATAAGATACACATCAATCCTTAGGAGATGCCAGATCCTTGCAAGTACTGAGAATAAGATACACATCAATCCTTAGGAGATGCATGATCCTTGCAAGTACTGAGAATAAGATACACATCGATCCTTAGGAGATGCATGATCCTTGCAAGTACTGAGAATAAGATACACATCAATCCTTAGGAGATGCCAGATCCTTGCAAGTACTGAGAATAAGATACACATCAATCCTTAGGAGATGCATGATCCTTGCAAGTACTGAGAATAAGATACACATCAATCCTTAGGAGATGCGTGATCCTTGCAGGTACTGAGAATAAGATACACATCGATCCTTAGGAGATGCATGATCCTTGCAAGTACTGAGAATAAGATACACATCAATCCTTAGGAGATGCCAGATCCTTGCAAGTACTGAGAATAAGATACACATCAATCCTTAGGAGATGCGTGATCCTTGCAGGTACTGAGAATAAGATACACATCGATCCTTAGGAGATGCCAGATCCTTGCAAGTACTGAGAATAAGATACACATCGATCCTTAGGAGATGCATGATCCTTGCAAGTACTGAGAATAAGATACACATCAATCCTTAGGAGATGCCAGATCCTTGCAAGTACTGAGAATAAGATACACATCAATCCTTAGGAGTTGCCAGATCTTTGCAAGTACTGAGAATAAGATACACATCGATCCTTAGGAGATGCCAGATGCTTGCAAGTACTGAGAATAAGATACACATCAATCCTTAGGAGATGCCAGATCCTTGCAAGTACTGAGAATAAGATACACATCAATCCTTAGGAGATGCCTGATCCTTGCAAGTACTGAGAGTAAGATACACATCAATCTTTAGGAGATGCCAGATCCTTGCAAGTACTGAGAATAAGATACACATCGATCCTTAGGAGATGCATGATCCTTGCAAGTACTGAGAATAAGATACACATCAATCCTTAGGAGATGCCAGATCCTTGCAAGTACTGAGAATAAGATACACATCAATCCTTAGGAGATGCCAGATCCTTGCAGGTACTGAGAATAAGATACACATCAATCCTTAGGAGATGCCAGATCCTTGCAAGTACTGAGAATAAGATACACATCAATCCTTAGGAGATGCCTGATCCTTGCAAGTACTGAGAATAAGATACACATCGATCCTTAGGAGATGCCAGATGCTTGCAAGTACTGAGAATAAGATACACATCAATCCTTAGGAGATGCCAGATCCTTGCAAGTACTGAGAATAAGATACACATCAATCTTTAGCAGATGCCAGATCCTTGCAAGTACTGAGAATAAGATACACATCGATCCTTAGGAGATGCCTGATCCTTGCAGGTACTGAGAATAACATACACATCGATCCTTAGGAGATGCCAGATGCTTGCAAGTACTGAGAATAAGATACACATCAATCCTTAGGAGATGCCAGATCCTTGCAAGTACTGAGAATAAGATACACATCGATCCTTAGGAGATGCCAGATGCTTGCAAGTACTGAGAATAAGATACAGATCAATCCTTAGGAGATGCGTGATACTTGCAGGTACTGAGAATAAGATACACATCAATCCTTGGGAGATGCCAGATCCTTGCAAGTACTGAGAATAAGATACACATCAATCCTTAGGAGATGCATGATCCTTGCAAGTACTGAGAATAAGATACACATCAATCCTTTGGAGATGCAAGATCCTTGCAAGTACTGAGAATAAGATACACATCAATCCTTAGGAGATGCCAGATCCTTGCAAGTACTGAGAATAAGATACACATCGATCCTTAGGAGATGCATGATCCTTGCAAGTACTGAGAATAAGATACACATCGATCCTTAGGAGATGCCAGATCCTTGCAAGTACTGAGAATAAGATACACATCAATCCTTAGGAGATGCCAGATGCTTGCAAGTACTGAGAATAAGATACACATCGATCCTTAGGAGATGCCAGATCCTTGCAAGTACTGAGAATAAGATACACATCAATCCTTAGGAGATGCCAGATCCTTGCAAGTACTGAGAATAAGATACACATCGATCCTTAGGAGATGCCAGATGCTTGCAAGTACTGAGAATAAGATACACATCAATCCTTAGGAGATGCCAGATCCTTGCAAGTACTGAGAATAAGATACACATCAATCCTTGGGAGATGCCAGATCCTTGCAAGTACTGAGAATAAGATACACATCGATCCTTAGGAGATGCCAGATGCTTGCAAGTACTGAGAATAAGATACACATCAATCCTTAGGAGATGCGTGATCCTTGCAGGTACTGAGAATAAGATACACATCAATCCTTAGGAGATGCCAGATCCTTGCAAGTACTGAGAATAAGATACACATCGATCCTTAGGAGATGCGTGATCCTTGCAGGTACTGAGAATAAGATACACATCAATCCTTAGGAGATGCATGATCCTTGCAGGTACTGAGAATAAGATACACATCAATCCTTAGGAGATGCCAGATCCTTGCAAGTACTGAGAATAAGATACACATCAATCCTTAGGAGATGCCAGATCTTTGCAAGTACTGAGAATAAGATACACATCAATCCTTAGGAGATGCATGATCCTTGCAGGTACTGAGAATAAGATACACATCAATCCTTAGGAGATGCCAGATCCTTGCAAGTACTGAGAATAAGATACACATCAATCCTTAGGAGATGCCAGATCCTTGCAAGTACTGAGAATAAGATACACATCAATCCTTAGGAGATGCATGATCCTTGCAGGTACTGAGAATAAGATACACATCGATCCTTAGGAGATGCCAGATACTTGCAAGTACTGAGAATAAGATACACATCGATCCTTAGGAGATGCATGATCCTTGCAAGTACTGAGAATAAGATACACATCAATCCCTAGGAGATGCCAGATCCTTGCAAGTACTGAGAATAAGATACACATCAATCCTTAGGAGATGCCAGATCCTTGCAAGTACTGAGAATAAGATACACATCGATCCTTAGGAGATGCGTGATCCTTGCAAGTACTGAGAATAAGATACACATCGATCCTTAGGAGATGCGTGATCCTTGCAGGTACTGAGAATAAGATACACATCAATCCTTAGGAGATGCCAGATCCTTGCAAGTACTGAGAATAAGATACACATCAATCCTTAGGAGATGCCAGATCCTTGCAAGTACTGAGAATAAGATACACATCAATCCTTAGGAGATGCCAGATCCTTGCAAGTACTGAGAATAAGATACACATCAATCCTTAGGAGATGCATGATCCTTGCAGGTACTGAGAATAAGATACACATCGATCCTTAGGAGATGCATGATCCTTGCAGGTACTGAGAATAAGATACACATCGATCCTTAGGAGATGCCAGATCCTTGCAAGTACTGAGAATAAGATACACATCAATCCTTAGGAGATGCCAGATCCTTGCAAGTACTGAGAATAAGATACACATCGATCCTTAGGAGATGCCAGATCTTTGCAAGTACTGAGAATAAGATACACATCAATCCTTAGGAGATGCGTGATCCTTGCAGGTACTGAGAATAAGATACACATCGATCCTTAGGAGATGCATGATCCTTGCAGGTACTGAGAATAAGATACACATCAATCCTTAGGAGATGCCAGATCCTTGCAAGTACTGAGAATAAGATACACATCAATCCTTAGGAGATGCGTGATCCTTGCAGGTACTGAGAATAAGATACACATCAATCTTTAGGAGATGCCAGATCCTTGCAAGTACTGAGAATAAGATACACATCAATCCTTAGGAGATGCATGATCCTTGCAAGTACTGAGAATAAGATACACATCAATCCTTAGGAGATGCCAGATCCTTGCAAGTACTGAGAATAAGATACACATCAATCCTTAGGAGATGCGTGATCCTTGCAGGTACTGAGAATAAGATACACATCGATCCTTAGGAGATGCCAGATCCTTGCAAGTACTGAGAATAAGATACACATCGATCCTTAGGAGATGCCAGATGCTTGCAAGTACTGAGAATAAGATACACATCAATCCTTAGGAGATGCCAGATCCTTGCAAGTACTGAGAATAAGATACACATCAATCCTTAGGAGATGCCAGATCCTTGCAAGTACTGAGAATAAGATACACATCGATCCTTAGGAGATGCCAGATGCTTGCAAGTACTGAGAATAAGATACACATCAATCCTTAGGAGATGCCAGATCTTTGCAAGTACTGAGAATAAGATACACATCGATCCTTAGGAGATGCCAGATCCTTGCAAGTACTGAGAATAAGATACACATCAATCCTTAGGAGATGCCAGATCCTTGCAAGTACTGAGAATAAGATACACATCGATCCTTAGGAGATGCCAGATGCTTGCAAGTACTGAGAATAAGATACACATCAATCCTTAGGAGATGCCAGATCTTTGCAAGTACTGAGAATAAGATACACATCAATCCTTAGGAGACGCATGATCCTTGCAGATACTGAGAATAAGATACACATCAATTCTTAGGAGATGCCAGATCCTTGCAAGTACTGAGAATAAGATACACATCAATCCTTAGGAGATGCATGATCCTTGCAAGTACTGAGAATAAGATACACATCAATCCTTAGGAGATGCCAGATCCTTGCAAGTACTGAGAATAAGATACACATCAATCCTTAGGAGATGCGTGATCCTTGCAGGTACTGAGAATAAGATACACATCGATCCTTAGGAGATGCATGATCCTTGCAAGTACTGAGAATAAGATACACATCGATCCTTAGGAGATGCCAGATCCTTGCAAGTACTGAGAATAAGATACACATCAATCCTTAGGAGATGCCAGATCCTTGCAAGTACTGAGAATAAGATACACATCAATCCTTAGGAGATGCCAGATCCTTGCAAGTACTGAGAATAAGATACACATCGATCCTTAGGAGATGCCAGATGCTTGCAAGTACTGAGAATAAGATACACATCAATCCTTAGGAGATGCATGATCCTTGCAAGTACTGAGAATAAGATACACATCAATCCTTAGGAGATGCATGATCCTTGCAAGTACTGAGAATAAGATACACATCGATCCTTAGGAGATGCCAGATCCTTGCAAGTACTGAGAATAAGATACACATCAATCCTTAGGAGATGCATGATCCTTGCAAGTACTGAGAATAAGATACACATCAATCCTTAGGAGATGCCAGATCCTTGCAAGTACTGAGAATAAGATACACATCAATCCTTAGGAGATGCCAGATCCTTGCAAGTACTGAGAATAAGATACACATCAATCCTTAGGAGATGCGTGATCCTTGCAGGTACTGAGAATAAGATACACATCGATCCTTAGGAGATGCATGATCCTTGCAAGTACTGAGAATAAGATACACATCAATCCTTAGGAGATGCCAGATCCTTGCAAGTACTGAGAATAAGATACACATCGATCCTTAGGAGATGCCAGATGCTTGCAAGTACTGAGAATAAGATACACATCGATCCTTAGGAGATGCATGATCCTTGCAAGTACTGAGAATAAGATACACATCAATCCTTAGGAGATGCCAGATCCTTGCAGGTACTGAGAATAAGATACACATCAATCCTTAGGAGATGCCAGATCCTTGCAAGTACTGAGAATAAGATACACATCAATCCTTAGGAGATGCCAGATCCTTGCAAGTACTGAGAATAAGATACACATCAATCCTTAGGAGATGCATGATCCTTGCAAGTACTGAGAATAAGATACACATCAATCCTTAGGAGATGCCAGATCCTTGCAGGTACTGAGAATAAGATACACATCGATCCTTAGGAGATGCATGATCCTTGCAGGTACTGAGAATAAGATACACATCGATCCTTAGGAGATGCCAGATCCTTGCAAGTACTGAGAATAAGATACACATCAATCCTTAGGAGATGCATGATCCTTGCAAGTACTGAGAATAAGATACACATCAATCCTTAGGAGATGCCAGATCCTTGCAAGTACTGAGAATAAGATACACATCAATCCTTAGGAGATGCCAGATCCTTGCAAGTACTGAGAATAAGATACACATCGATCCTTAGGAGATGCGTGATCCTTGCAGGTACTGAGAATAAGATACACATCAATCCTTAGGAGATGCATGATCCTTGCAGGTACTGAGAATAAGATACACATCGATCCTTAGGAGATGCCAGATCCTTGCAAGTACTGAGAATAAGATACACATCGATCCTTAGGAGATGCATGATCCTTGCAAGTACTGAGAATAAGATACACATCAATCCTTAGGAGATGCCTGATCCTTGCAGGTACTGAGAATAAGATACACATCAATCCTTAGGAGATGCCAGATCCTTGCAAGTACTGAGAATAAGATACACATCAATCCTTAGGAGATGCGTGATCCTTGCAAGTACTGAGAATAAGATACACATCAATCCTTAGGAGATGCCAGATCCTTGCAGGTACTGAGAATAAGATACACATCGATCCTTAGGAGATGCCAGATCCTTGCAAGTACTGAGAATAAGATACACATCAATCCTTAGGAGATGCATGATCCTTGCAAGTACTGAGAATAAGATACACATCGATCCTTAGGAGATGCGTGATCCTTGCAGGTACTGAGAATAAGATACACATCAATCCTTAGGAGATGCCAGATCCTTGCAAGTACTGAGAATAAGATACACATCGATCCTTAGGAGATGCCAGATGCTTGCAAGTACTGAGAATAAGATACACATCAATCCTTAGGAGATGCATGATCCTTGCAAGTACTGAGAATAAGATACACATCAATCCTTAGGAGATGCGTGATCCTTGCAAGTACTGAGAATAAGATACACATCAATCCTTAGGAGATGCCAGATGCTTGCAAGTACTGAGAATAAGATACACATCGATCCTTAGGAGATGCATGATCCTTGCAAGTACTGAGAATAAGATACACATCAATCCCTAGGAGATGCCAGATCCTTGCAAGTACTGAGAATAAGATACACATCAATCCTTAGGAGTTGCCAGATCTTTGCAAGTACTGAGAATAAGATACACATCAATCCTTAGGAGATGCGTGATCCTTGCAGGTACTGAGAATAAGATACACATCAATCCTTAGGAGATGCCAGATCCTTGCAAGTACTGAGAATAAGATACACATCAATCCTTAGGAGATGCGTGATCCTTGCAGGTACTGAGAATAAGATACACATCGATCCTTAGGAGATGCATGATCCTTGCAGGTACTGAGAATAAGATACACATCGATCCTTAGGAGATGCCAGATCCTTGCAAGTACTGAGAATAAGATACACATCGATCCTTAGGAGATGCCAGATCCTTGCAAGTACTGAGAATAAGATACACATCGATCCTTAGGAGATGCGTGATCCTTGCAGGTACTGAGAATAAGATACACATCAATCCTTAGGAGATGCATGATCCTTGCAGGTACTGAGAATAAGATACACATCGATCCTTAGGAGATGCCAGATCCTTGCAAGTACTGAGAATAAGATACACATCAATCCTTAGGAGATGCCAGATCCTTGCAAGTACTGAGAATAAGATACACATCAATCCTTAGGAGATGCTTGATCCTTGCAGGTACTGAGAATAAGATACACATAGATCATTAGGAGATGCACGATTCTTGCAGGTACTGAGAATAAGATACACATCGATCCTTAGGAGATGCCAGATGCTTGCAAGTACTGAGAATAAGATACACATCAATCCTTAGGAGATGCCAGATCTTTGCAAGTACTGAGAATAAGATACACATCGATCCTTAGGAGATGCCAGATCCTTGCAAGTACTGAGAATAAGATACACATCAATCCTTAGGAGATGCGTGATCCTTGCAGGTACTGAGAATAAGATACACATCAATCCTTAGGAGATGCATGATCCTTGCAAGTACTGAGAATAAGATACACATCAATCCTTAGGAGATGCCAGATCCTTGCAAGTACTGAGAATAAGATACACATCAATCCTTAGGAGATGCGTGATCCTTGCAGGTACTGAGAATAAGATACACATCGATCCTTAGGAGATGCATGATCCTTGCAAGTACTGAGAATAAGATACACATCAATCCTTAGGAGATGCATGATCCTTGCAAGTACTGAGAATAAGATACACATCAATCCTTAGGAGATGCCAGATCCTTGCAAGTACTGAGAATAAGATACACATCAATCCTTAGGAGATGCCAGATCCTTGCAAGTACTGAGAATAAGATACACATCGATCCTTAGGAGATGCCAGATGCTTGCAAGTACTGAGAATAAGATACACATCAATCCTTAGGAGATGCATGATCCTTGCAAGTACTGAGAATAAGATACACATCAATCCTTAGGAGATGCCAGATCCTTGCAAGTACTGAGAATAAGATACACATCGATCCTTAGGAGATGAGTGATCCTTGCAGGTACTGAGAATAAGATACACATCGATCCTTAGGAGATGCCAGATGCTTGCAAGTACTGAGAATAAGATACACATCGATCCTTAGGAGATGCATGATCCTTGCAAGTACTGAGAATAAGATACACATCAATCCTTAGGAGATGCCAGATCCTTGCAAGTACTGAGAATAAGATACACATCAATCCTTAGGAGATGCGTGATCCTTGCAAGTACTGAGAATAAGATACACATCGATCCTTAGGAGATGCGTGATCCTTGCAGGTACTGAGAATAAGATACACATCGATCCTTAGGAGATGCATGATCCTTGCAGGTACTGAGAATAAGATACACATTGATCCTTAGGAGATGCCAGATCTTTGCAAGTACTGAGAATAAGATACACATTGATCCTTAGGAGATGCATGATCCTTGCAAGTACTGAGAATAAGATACACATCAATCCTTAGGAGATGCCTGATCCTTGCAAGTACTGAGAATAAGATACACATCAATCCTTAGGAGATGCTTGATCCTTGCAAGTACTGAGAATAAGATACACATCGATCCTTAGGAGATGCGTGATCCTTGCAAGTACTGAGAATAAGATACACATCAATCCTTAGGAGATGCGTGATCCTTGCAAGTACTGAGAATAAGATACACATCGATCCTTAGGAGATGCGTGATCCTTGCAGGTACTGAGAATAAGATACACATCCATCCTTAGGAGATACAAGAACCTTGCAAGTACTGAGAATAAGATACCCATCCATCCTTAGGAGATGCTTGAACCTTGCAAGTACTGAGAATAAGATACACATCAATCTTTAGGAGATACGTGATCCTTGCAGGTGCTGCGAATAAGATTCACATCAATCCTTAGGAGATGCCAGATCCTTGCAAGTACTGAGTATAAGATACACATCAATCCTTAGGAGATCCGTGATCCTTGTATGTACTGAGAATAAGATACACATCAATCCTTAGGAGATGCATGATCCTTGCAGGTACTGAGAACAAGATACACATCAATCCTTAGGAGATGCATGATCCTTGCCGGCACTGAGAATAAGATACATATCGATCCTTAGGAGATGCATGATCCTGGCAAGTACTGAGAATAAGATACACATCAATCCTTAGGAGATGCCAGATCCTTGCAAGTACTGAGAATAAGACACACATCAATCCTTAGGAGATGGCTGATCCTTGCAAGTACTGAGAATAAGATACACATCGATGCTTAGGAGATGCCAAATCTTTGCAAGTACTGAGAATAAGATATACATCAATCCTTTGGAGATGCCAGATCCTTGCAAGTACTGAGAATAAGATACAGATCAATCCTTAGGAGATGCATGATCCTTGAAGGTACTGAGAATAAGATACACATCAATCCTTAGGAGATGCGTGATCCTTGCAGGTACTGAGAATAAGATACATATCGATCCTTAGGAGATGCATGATCCTTGCAAGTACTGAGAATAAGATACACATCAATCCTTAGGAGATGCCAGATGCATGGAAGGACTGAGAATAAGATACACATCAATCCTTAGGATACGCCTGATCCTTGCAGGTACTGAGAATAAGATACACATCGATCATTAGGAGATGCACGATTCTTGCAGGTACTGAGAATAAGATACACATCGATCCTTAGGAGATGCCAGATGCTTGCAAGTACTGAGAATAAGATACACATCAATCCTTAGGAGATGCCAGATCCTTGCAAGTACTGAGAATAAGATACACATCAATCCTTAGGAGATGCGTGATCCTTGCAGGTACTGAGAATAAGATACACATCGATCATTAGGAGATGCACGATTCTTGGAGGTACTGAGAATAAGATACACATCGATCCTTAGGAGATGCCAGATTCTTGCAAGTACTGAGAATAAGATACACATCAATCATTAGGAGATGCCAGATCCTTGCAAGTACTGAGAATAAGATACACATCAATCCTTAGGAGATGCCAGATCCTTGCAAGTACTGAGAATAAGATACACATCAATCCTTAGGAGATGCATGATCCTTGCAAGTACTGAGAATAAGATACACATCAATCCTTAGGAGATGCTTGATACTTGCGGGCACTGAGAATAAGATACACATCAATCCTTAGGAGATGCCAGATGCTTGCAAGTACTGAGAATAAGATACACATCGATCCTTAGGAGATGCCAGATCTTTGCAAGTACTGAGAATAAGATACACATCGATCCTTAGGAGATGCATGATCCTTGCAGGTACTGAGAATAAGATACACATCGATCCTTAGGAGATGCCAGATGCTTGCAAGTACTGAGAATAAGATACACATCAATCCTTAGGAGATGCTTGATCCTTGCAGGTACTGAGAATAAGATACACATCAATCCTTAGGAGATGCCAGATCTTTGCAAGTACTGAGAATAAGATACACATCGATCCTTAGGAGATGCCAGATCTTTGCAAGTACTGAGAATAAGATACACATCGATTATTAGGAGATGCACGATTCTTGCAGGTACTGAGAATAAGATGCACATCGATCCTTAGGAGATGCCAGATGCTTGCAAGTACTGAGAATAAGAAACACATCAATCCTTAGGAGATGCCAGATCTTTGCAAGTACTGAGAATAAGATACACATCGATCCTTAGGAGATGCGTGATCCTTGAAGGTACTGAGAATAAGATACACATCAATCCTTAGGAGACGCCTGATCCTTGCAGGTACTGAGAATAAGATACACATAGATCATTGGAAGATGCAAGATTCTTGCAGGTACTGAGAATAAGATACACATCGATCCTTAGGAGATGCCAGATGCTTGCAAGTACTGAGAATAAGATACACATCGATCCTTAGGAGATGCGTGATCCTTGCAGGTACTGAGAATAAGATACACATTGATTATTAGGAGATGCACGATACTTGCAGGTATTGAGAATAAGATACACATCAATCCTTAGGGGATGCCAGATGCTTGCAAGTACTGAGAATAAGATACACATCAATCCTTAAAGGGACAATCCCAGGGATTTTTTGTTTTGATTCAGCCTTTGTTTACATTTCAGGTTTGTCCTGCTGAGCATGCTCACTTTTGGCTGAGGGGGTTGGGGGAAGATTGCCTGCAGGAAGCTTCAAAGGTGTTAGCCAAATTCCATCTCAAATTGCAGTTCTACTGACAACAGTCTCAGTGTCACCCATTCATTAGTTTAATCTGTGCATTTATCCATTGGGAAAAGTAGCCTTTCAGGCATTTAGTGACCTAACTACTACTACTGCTGCTGCTACTATAGAAAACACAGCAGTAATGTAATACTTTTAAAGGGGCATTATTTTGTTTCTAAATTCAGTTACTTGCTAGAGTACTTTGTTTATCTTTTAGTGCAGTGTAAGTCATACATTTATACAGAGACAGGTTGTTATTAGGAAATGCTAAGACTTTACTGTTTGTTCTTTTGTATTCCCCCTCCCCCCACCCACAGGCCATTAGATTTGTTAATCTAGTCACACTCAAATCTGCATTCTTTGCAGCACTGAAGTTACATCTTTAGTATGCGCTTGTTTTGGTAAAACTTAGTGGAATGATTATCCCAGCCTGGACAGTTGTATTTATTTTCATGCTTGTTGCAACATGCTTTCTTTTTTCGTTTACAGATAATTATTTTTCATATGTTCAGCAATAGTGTTGCTTATTAGTGCATGTACTTATACAATAGTTTCCCCTCAGTTCCAGACAGCATTGCTTTGAGCATTTGGATTCTTGGAAACAAACCCACTGAATTGCAAATGTCCTAATAGAAGAATAAAATCTCTAACATTTCAATAAGAATATTGTCAGACAACACTGAAACTGAATCTTGTTACTTTTACCAAAAGTATTTTCCCCTTAGCTGACACCTTTCAGGAATCACACAGTAACTGTCTGTATAATAGGGATTCCATCCAACTCAATGTATTTATTTTTTTCCCCTGCGCTGCAATAAAATGTTTGAATCTTTCACTCTTTCCCTGAATATTTGACTGCAAGAGAGTTACAGCAGTCATCATTTGAATGTTGAGGCAAATGCAGTCTCTATATTTCCCTATATTTTCAGAGAAGTTGTATTGATGTTTAATAGAATGTATTTTAGTTTTTCCAGTTGCCTTCTTTTTGTAATCAAGATGCATTGGTTGAAGTGTTACAAGTCTGTAACTTGTTATTTGTAACTTGTTATTTGTACTCATTATAAATCTCTTATGTCCATATGTGGAGCTTTTCTCCCCGGGCCTCTGCTGAAAATGGAAATATATCCAGTCAGACTAGCCCGGTTAACAAATGTAAAATAAATAAATAAAATAAATAAATAAGTATGCGTGCAATATGTAACCTAAGTTTATATTCATGTGGTTGTAAAACCATAAGCCTTGCTATGTCTTACTGACCGGCTTGCAATTCAAGGCATTCCTGAATGTCTGTCAAATTTGTATGTGCTGGAGATATAGCAATGCATGTATTTTATTTAAAAAATTTGTATGCAGTGCACCTGATTGTTTTACTGGTATACTTTACTGTTAATACTGGAATTCTCATAACTTTTCTCAAACTTGCTTCTTTTGTGACTCAGATGGCTGTGTTGATGACACCACTTACCCCTTATCAAGATAGAAATAGATAATTTAAATAACTAAATGCATTTGTCATGCGTCATTGTGTGTTTATCATATGCATTGCTTTGGTTGTTTAAAATGTATTTGCTGTATATCTTTATGTCATTATAGATCCACTATACACACACACAAATCTGTCTATGAACTTGTGTCTTTTCTTATGTATATAGATGTACCCACACCTATATGTGTGGTGTGTTAGTGGATCTATACATGTACACATTCCTACACTGGCATGCAGGAGGTATTTGTATGCTCCTAACAGCATTCGTGTCACTGATCCTTTATTGCTAGTTTTACAAGTAAGATTTATTTTTCCATTTGTCATATGCCACTTGACAAGAATATTAAAAGTATGACTCAAATTACAGAAACTACAGACCAATAAGCTTAACTAGCCTTACCTGTAAGACCATGGAACAAATCATCATGAACCCTATAAATAAGGACATATGTGATCTCCAAACCCTTGATCCGACAATTTTGGTTTTGTCAAAGACAGGTCATAGCTGTTAAACCTGGTAGACTTCTTCAAAAACATCACCAGAGCCATAAAAAAGGCAAATGTGTGCATACAGCCTACCTTAAATAAACAAAGGCCTTCGACACAGTCCCACATTCGGGCATCATTGATAAACTCTCCCAGTTGAATATCAACCCTTATGTTGTCAGGTGGGTTGCTAACTGGCTCTCCTTCAGATCATACTCAAAGTTGGGGACTTTACCTTGACCAGCAGACCTGCCAGCAGTGTAGTTCCACAGGGTTCAGCACTGGGCCCCTATTGTTTGGAATATACTTCTCAGTAGGTCATGCCAAAATAGACCGGCTGTGGCTGACTAAGTTTGCTGATGACTGCAAATTAAGTGAAGTCATTTAATCCCCAAACAATGTCAATATACTTCAAGAGATTTACACAAATGAATGATTGTTGCCAAAGCTGTGGACTCAAACTCAATGCTAAAAAATGCATTATCATTCCATTTTGTAAAAATCATATCCCTGCAGACTATCATATAAATAATAATACCCTACCCTACATTAACAGCTCAGTAGTGAGAGAATTGGGAAAACAAGTTGACTGTAGCCTAAACTTTGACCACAGTGTGTCTACTGTGGTAAGGAAGGCATTCTATGTTGCTCACCTCATTAGCAAAGGTATTGCCTCAAGAGTGAAACAGGTCATAACTCCCCTGTACTCACCCCTCATCAGGCCAATACTATAGTACAATGCTCTCTTTGTATGTACCTTACCTGGCACCTGCAGCCACTTGAGAGACCTCAGAGGTGTCTAATTAAGAAAATTACATGGTCTCCACTACTTCATACATTGATAGACTGAAGTCACTGTCACTGTACTCAGTAGTATACAGACTACTTAGAGGAGATCTGTGTCTGGCCTACACAGCAATCTTATACCCACACCTAATAGAAATGCTGCACATCCACAAGACAAATGGGATAAGGGTCACTTGTCCCAGGAACCTTAACCTGGCCTGCGACATAAATAGGACCTGCTGGAGAGACAGATATGTCTCTCAGAGGTTGCCACACCTCAGGAATAAGATACCAATTCACATCAAACAGAGCCCATCTATGACACTGTTTAACTGTAGCCTGGATGACTGGATGGGATACCATAAATTCCTTGCCGGGGATTTCACCTAAGACCCTCCTAGATATGGGCAGCCATTGCTAACTAAGATTTTGAGTTTAGGCTAGATCCTTTATATTGGGTTTCTCTAGTATTATATTGGGTACACATGGCTAGGGTTATATAAACCTTTGGGCCAGTAGCCTAGTAACCACCTACGAACCTGTCAAGTAACAAGAGTATTCTTGCTTTCAGTCATCTAAATTTTTAGAGATGATAATCTTACTTGAGTTAGCACACACTCAAACTCCACTGCATTTTTTTTTCAGGATAACTGTTGCCATGTCCCTGAGAATTTGGTGGGGGGAGGTACTTAAGAGGAAGCAAGCTCAGCTGCAAGAGGCCAAAAGTAATTATATGTAAACATTAATTTGCCATTACATAGTTGTAGTTCTTCCTGGATATACAAACAGAAGGCAAGCAAGGTACTCCCAACTCAAAATCAGACAACGTAAGTATAGTTCAGGCAGGGAGCAATCAGCAAAAAGTATGCAGTGAATAACTACACATTTTACACTATGTTGCTTTCCCAGTGGGCTCAAATCAACAGAGTGGCATTGGAAACTGCACCGGTACCCACTGGGTACAAATTCATTCACAATATCAATGCACGTATGACAATAACAGATAAGAAATTATTAGGTGTCTTACAAACTGGCACTGCAGCAGGTTAGAGACACTAGAAAGGTGCAAGATTATCTAGTTTTATGGCTCATAACAGTAAAACAATATAGGGCACACACCCTGCTACTGTTAGACGCTGATTAAAACAAGTTGAATGCAGCATTACACCTGGCAAGCTATCAGCTGGCTGCACAAGGTCATGGGGAGGCAGTGCGAGATTTATGAGACAAACTCAAAAATATATGCCATTAGTAATACAACAGATTGTTTTTCATAGCCTGTAGCATCCCTATGTGGACTGTGGAGCACTTAGCTGGTCAAATTAAGAATATTCTAAGGATAAATATGAATAAACTATGACTGATGAAGAGGAGAAGAACCAGTGGCTGACTCCAGACTCAGGGGCCACAGAATGCAATGTAGTACAATGGCTACAACATTACCAAATACTGTGCTTACAAAATAGAAATCCACTCACATAGTTTCATCATAGACTGGCAATTAAGAAGGAGCAGTTCTCTGCCATGAGAAGGGTACCCTGTTTTCCCAGCTTCAGGTGAGGCTGTACTGAAGAAAGCAGTGGAGTGATGAAGCTTGGACCCCAAACATATACCCTCATTCAGTTAGATTCCACACTCATTTAGCATAGCAGCAGCTTCTCATGTAAAGTGGGCAATGACTTTGTGGGAGAACATCAAGAAATCAGAAAGATGGAATTACAATGCTTATGAAAGATAACTGAAAAATAACCTCTTCTATGGGTAATAGGAAATTCACACCGGGGATCACTTCTGTGGTTCTGCTTGACAGGGGCACAGGAAAATAATTTTCTTGGGTGGCGAAAGCCAGGGTACCTTTTTGGCTAGGCTTGTATAGGCGCTAGGGCCAATAGCCTAGTACCTACCTATGAACCACACCTAACATTGTTGTCTTTTATTTGCAGAACCTGGGTGTTACCTGTAAGACACATATTGCACCTTACAATAATACCTTTTGTTGACTGGAGCTACCTGCATGTATGTTTGATCGCCTGGTCCCTTGCTAGTGCTCTTCCATGTGAATGGAAACACCTGTCTTTATATATATATATATATATATATATATATATATATATATATATATATATATATATGTATATGTGTGTGTGTGTATTACCTCCTGCAACATGCTGACATTACCTGTGACCTATTGTAGTGCAAAAGGTGTAACATGGAAAATGTGTGTTAAAGGCAAAATTATCCTATTTACACTGATGCCACACAGTTTTCAGTTGTACACCCTTCCACAATCAATACTGTTGCCTGCTATTCATGGTGATTTTTAAATCATGGGTTCAAATGTCATTTTTGATATGTGCAGTTCTTGCTCTGTATGGCATTCTTCAGCAGACAGACTGCTGTCCATCCATACGGTACATGGCCCATTCTACCCTGCTTGACCTCTTACAGCTATGCAACATGCACAGCACCATGAATACCCACAGCAAAGACTGTAATCTGTTATAGACACAGAAATGGCACAAGGCTGGCACAACAGATTTCTATCCCAAGGAATCCTTTACTTTCTTGGATAAAGGGAGGCTTCTTTGTTCACCAGTGGCAGTGGGGAGCTTAGAGCAGCCTATCTATCCCTGGAGGAGTGTTCCCAGCACAAGAATCTGGTAGTCTATTGGTGGTTTTGGGCCAATTTCTAGCTCTTTAAAGTCCCCCCCATATAAAACCCGCTTTAGCACGGTTTTGCGATTTTGCGCATAGCTCAGCATCGGGCAGCGCCGCTTAGTTGGGTCTAAAACATTCTCGGCTCCACAAAGTCTGCTCTTCACTTTTCCCTTAGAACTGATCTAGTTCTCATAATAAACACCCTATTCCTACTCTAAAGCCTGGCACTTGCTCACTAAAGCAATTATGTAAGTCAGCACTAAAAAATTAAAAGCACTACACCCTCACAAACTCCCTTTGAGTACCTTGTTCCCCATTGGCCCTTTTTTTCAATTATAAAGGAATTCCCAATACTATTCTAGCATGTCCAAAGGTCAGTTGTCAATCTCCTCTCCGGTCCAGCTGGTGAGTCTGGGAATCTTGAGGCAATGTTACAACTGTCTCATGTACACAAACAACCCTCTCCTCCTCCCAACAAATTCCAACACATGTGAGAGATGCAACCATATAGCCAAACTGGAGGCTAAGCTCTCTCAACTCAGTACAGGCGTAACCAGTCAGGAGGAGAAGGAAACCACACTCACTACAATTCCAGTCTCACATAGATATACCACGACAGCAAACCAAACACATAAACACACAAAAACATACTCGGAGGCTCTAAATAAAAATCTGCCTAAGCAGTAGAGACCTCTAAAGCAGACACCCAAGCAACCGCTACCCCAAAACAAAACACGTGCAACACATAGCTCACAAAGCCAGTGTGCTGAACAGTCACAGCCCTTAAGGCTAAACAACACACCTGATACACTTGTAATGGGTGACTCTATCGTCAGGCACACTGATGTCCCGCTCACCAGGCTGAACAAGGACAAGGTCATGGTGAGCTGCCTGTCGGGCGCTAGGATCCACCACATAACACAAGCACTCAGGTCACTCCAAGGCAAGTACAAATATGACTCAGTCATTGTCCATGCTGGTGTGAATGACCTGAGACGTACCTCCCTGGACTACTTGAAAAGAGACATGGAGGAGCTCTCTGAGCATGTAGCCCAGGCCGGTATGACCCTGACCTTGAGTAGCATCTTACCCTCACCAAGAATGATGCCACAGTATGAAGACAAGATGCTAAATTTCAACAATTGGCTTAAGTATTGGTGTCATTTAAAGGGGATCCAATGCCTGTCAGCCTGGGATGACATGCTCGACAAGCCACGATGCTTCACTAGGGATGGCTTGCACCTGTCACCCCTGGGCTTTCGGATATTGGCAAAGGCTCTTGCCACCCCCATATTGCCTTTTTTAGGCAAGGCTCAAAAGACAAACCCACCTCCATAGGTATCACAAGGGATAAGAAACTAAGAGTAATGCTACTCAACACCAGAAGTCTAAACCTCAAGATGCAAGCACTCGAAACTCTCCTTAGCATGGAAAACATTGATATCTGTGCAGTAACAGAAACCTGGTTCAAGGCTCCCGAGAGCACCCCAGCACTACCAGGTTATACCTCATACCATGCTTCTCGGCCCCAAAACTTGGACCAAATCACAAAAGGAGGGGGAGTATCAATATTCGTCAAAGATACCCACACTGCCAGGTTGGTGGCACAGCACGAAGCATCAGAGACTATCCATGTGCAACTAACAGTGGGTAAAACTGCCTTCCAGTTTATAGCCTGCTACAGACCACCCTCCCAACCCCAGGAACCCCACTCGGCCTTCCTGAGAACACTGGAAAATATGAAGGTCTCTCCAAACACCATTATATTGGGTGACTGCAACTACCCAAACATAGACTGGGAGCATTACTCTAGCTCCAACACCCTAGCCCAAAGGTTCCAACAATTTATAAACTCAAATGCTATGGAACAACTTGTTACCACTCCCACAAGAGGGGAAAACATACTGGACCTGATCATCCCCAACATGGGGACTCTATGCTCCAGACCAGAAGTGTATCCCTCACTGGTAAGATCAGACCATAAACTAATCTCACTGGATACTCACATCCCGACCCCACCCCCTGCCCAGAAAACCACAGTGAAAAACTTCTCTAAAGCAAATTTCAAACTCCTCAAAACCGAGGTGGAATCCTTCAAAGCCCCCGGGCCTGAGGAAAATACGGCCCAGACCACAGAATCCTTTATAAACGCATTCTATGAACACCTTCAGGAATGCATGGATCATGCAATCCCAAATAAAACCAAGATCCAATCCTCCGAAGGCAGACGTCCTGTCTGGTGGACCCCAGCCATAAACAAACTATACAATAGAAGGAGGAAGCTACTATATGATAGAGCAAAATCCCAAAAAGGGAAGGCATCTCTGATCAGTATTAGCAAAAAACTACGGGCACTCATAAAATCGTCTAAGGCCAGCTTAGAGAGAAAAATTGCACAGGACACTAAGGATAATCACAAGGCTTTCTTTTGTTATGTTAGGAACCTGGGTGGGAATTCCCAGATATGCTCAGAATTAGTCCAAAATGACAAAATATACACCGAACCCACAGACATTGCCAACATCCTAGCTGACAGGTTCAGTGCAAACTCCCCCCCCCCACCAAAAGGGCAAATATCTATCCCAGCAGAGTGCTGCCCCCCTGACATCTCAGATGCTCAGGTAAGAGCCGCCCTCTCCAAAGCAAAAAACACAACATCAATGGGACCAGACGGTGTCCCGGGCTGCATCCTACATGAACTCCAAGAAGAGCTAAACCCAAACATAAAACTACTGTTTAGTCTCAGCCATACTACAGGATATGTACCCAAAGAGTGGCGTACAGCAACAGTGGTCCCTCTCCACAAAGGTGGTGCCTCAACAGATCCTGGAAACTATCATCCCATAAGCCTGACTAGCTTGGTCTGCAAAGCTATGGAAAGGATCATAATGGACCTCATAAATACAGATATTGGGGACCTACAGACACTGGATCCTACCCAGTTCGACTTTGTTAAGGGCAGATTCTGCCTCTTAAACCTGGTCAATTTCTTTGAAACAGTCACCAAGGCCATTGACAAGGGGAAGGTGGTCCACACAGCCTACCTGGATCTCGCAAAAGCCTTTGATACAATACCCCACTCGGGCATTATAGATAAGCTCACCAGCTTAAATATAAACCCCTATGTCACTAGATGGGTTGTAAACTGGCTCAAGGACAGAACCCACATGGTTAGAATTGCTGGAGCCATGTCAGGCTCCAAATCAGTTACAAGTGGTGTTCCACAAGGCTCAGTCCTGGGACCTCTCTTGTTCGGTATATATTTCTCGGAGGTACAGGCCAACACGGAAGGACTGTGGCTGACCAAGTTCGCAGATGACTGCAAACTGGGCGCCATAATCGACTCTCCAGCCGACACAAGCATCCTCCAAAAGGGCCTCATAGAAACAGACAATTGGTGCCAGAGCCATGTCCTCAAGCTAAACACCAAAAAGTGTATAGTCATCCCCTTTGGCAAAAACAAAGTGCCCACAAATTACCACATAGGTGGTAATCCATTAAGTTCAGAAGAAGTAATTAGGGACCTGGGGACCCAAGTTGATAGCAATCTCGCATTTGACAACCACGTGGTCAAAGTGGTTAGATAAACATTTTATATAGCCCACCTTATCATGAAGGGATTCACATCTAGATCAGGGGAGGTCATCGTGCCTCTTTACTCTTCCCTCATCAGGCCTATAATTGAGTACAATGCCCCTTTTGGGATGTACCTTACCAGACACCTGCAGCAACTGGAAATACCCCAAAAGTACCTCACCAAGAGGATCAAAGGGCTCAAACAGATGCCATATGCTGCCGGTTCCAGCTCTACTCAGTGGCATACCGCCTGCTCAGAGGCGATCTGTGCCTGACATATAAAGCCATCTCCAACCCGGAATTAATGGACATGTTGCACCTCAGAAAATCCAAATCTCATCGAGCTACTCACTTGCGAGACTTGAACCTCAGACCTTAAATAAATAGGACATGCTGGAGGGACAGATTCATAACCCAGAGGCTCCCTTCACTCTGGAATAAAATCCCAGTCCAGGTTAGGCAGAGTCCCTCATTGACTCTCTTCAAGAGGAATCTTGATGAGTGGATGGGAGATCATAGGTTTACCCTGGGTATCACTTCTGTGTCACTGTTAGACGGAGGCACAGTATACTAACCTCGAAAAAGGGCATAGCAAAATTAATTTAAAATGGGTGACGAAAGCCAAACACACTCTGGCTAGGCTTATAAATGCCCTAGGGCAGATAGCCTAGTATGAACCTATGAACCTATAATGGTATTAGAAACGCAACAGTTTTGGAGAAATTAAACCATACATCTGACGCATCTACTTAAATGGCATGTTTGTAAAACAATATGCAACATGTCCAAGTTTAATCCAGAGTTATGCAATACTACCCTATTGTCTTTTAACTGGAATACCCAAAAATCATACCCTTACAGGATGCTTTAAATTAATTCAATGCAACTTCTAAATAGCCTTACAACCCCTGGAAGGAAGACACTAAAAGAAAAGAATGCAATTTGGCTATGCCCAAAGAGTAGAATGCTAATGCAGGATAAATAAAAAGTGTGGAAAGAGTGGTAGAAATACAAAACATCACAATATATCAAACTTCAGAGTGCTCCACATCTGTAATAAAAAGAAAATAAATGAAGGCAAAAAAACAATACCAAACAACACTCTGAACTATAGTTAACCCAACCCTATAAAGATTCCAGTAATCTATTAAAGACATCTGGCATCCTCGTCAAAAAATCAACCCTAATCCTTCTCCCAAAAACTTGTCACTGAAACCTGCAATAGAATTAATCTTTTATTTCATAGATAGTATAGTGTTCCTAACCAAGAATTCACACATCTAATCCCAGCCCTGCCCAACAACCATATTTCACTACATCCACTTTCACCTTCAAACCAGGTCCCTCATTCCATGTAAAACAACTCAAACTCAAACCATATTCAGCTTCAGCTGATGACCTTTCCAAGTTGGTACCTTAAAATAGCAGCCAATAGCATTGCCTATCTCATCTCAATCCTTATAAATATGTCAGTCTGGGAACCTCATGTCCCCTTTCTTTGGAAACAATCACACATTATATACACAAATTAGAAAATTCAACAGACATCACTAACCTTAGACCTACAGTGATCTTAGGTTCATGGGAGAATAGTAGGCCAATTGCCCCAAATTCAGAATCAAACTGTGTATTCCACACCTCCCATAAAACGAACACTCACCTCTAACCCTTATAGATACTGTTAATAAAGAAAGAGCTAATGACAAACTAGTCTCCCCCTTAATTCTATACTTGTCTAAAGCCTTCAACACATTTTGTCACACCAAAATTCTACTTCAACTGTCTATATTAGGTCTATCACAGAGCACCCTTCTATGATTCAAAAGTTACTTTTCCAACAGGTATCTGTCAGTACAATGGCACTCTGCCCTCTCTCCATACCTCTCAGTCATCACCAGTGTACCATGAGGCTCTATCCTTAGTCTCCTCCTCAATACACCAGCACCCTCCACTAATCTACATAAAGGGCTTCCCTAATGCAATACACTGATGCCTTCACACTCATACGTATATCAGATAACTTGGCACATCTCCAAAAAATTACTCAGGAAGCTGTAACAGACACTGAAACATGGTTTTGTAACTCACAACTCATGCTCACCCCCCACCCACAAAATACTACCATTTTCCTCTGGGCTGTCTCATGAAGAACAACATTCAAAATCCTCTCACTTAATATAACACCATCAGAAATCACTTCTAATAGCAAATAATAAGGCAGGATATGGGATGATTGTAAGTAATACTGAATAACAATAATAAATAATAATAATAATAATAATAATAATTCTGAAAGTAGATGATGACCTCTAAGTTTGCAGATGAGTGCAATCTTGGAGAAGTCACGGACTCCTCAAATTATATGGCCATCCTGCAGGGAGGCTTGTCTTGAATACTGGTGTCAAGATCATGGTCTAAAAGTAAATACCAAAACTGCATTATTGTATAGTTTGGGAAGTCATCTATACGTGGGAACTACTACACTGACAATTTGCCCCTAAGACTTGACCCAGTTGTTCAGGGTTTGGGAACTTATGTGGACAGTGACTTAACATTTGGCCAACATGTGTCTGTTGTTGTAAGAAAGTCCTTCTATATTGCACAGATTGTAAACAATGGGATTGTGTCTAGATCTATAGATGTCATTGATCCCCTTTACTCAGCCTTCATTGGGCCAGTTATTGCACATAATGCCCTCTTTGGTATGTATCTGTTCAGACACATGCAACAACTGGAGCTCCCACAAAGATACCTTACTGAAAGGATGCAAGGCCTAAACAACACATCCTTCATGGACTGACTGCAACCCCTGTCACTATACTCAGCTGGCATACAAGGCATCCTCTGACCTATTACTCATGGTTTTACGACACATCAGTAAGTCCAACGGCATCAGAAATACTTTGCCTAGGTATCTAAACCTCTCCTGCAACATTAACAGGTTGGAGGGACAGGTATATCTCGCAGGTGATACTGCTGCTGTGGAACATACTCCTCATCCACATGAAACGCAGCTCATCCTTGTCCATTTTCAAGTACAACTTAGATAAATGGATGGGAAACAGAAAATTTACCTCAGATCTGCCCTATTGCACTACCAATGGGCAGATGCAGCTACTAAATGCTTTACATATGCATAGGCCCACTCAAATTATCTATGGGATGATCCCAGTTTTTCACATTAGGGTAATATGTAATTATCATCCATGGGTAAGGTCAATCTATAACCAAGTGGGAAAGAATAGTTCAAACACAAAAAGGGAAATTAGCTAGATAAAATGGCCTGCAAGAGCAGCTAGCCTAGTACTTACCTTACCTATGAACCTATAATCTTACATTTGAAATGCACATACAAAACTGTATAAAAAAATCAACAAAAACTTGCACTGCTTTACTGATTCAAAAACGTTCTCACCAACACAACTAAAGCTGTATGTTCCACTACTTAGCACCTCCCTCACTAGTTTATGGAACACCCATTCTTATTAACTTCCAGGCAGCATAAAAAGCAAAATTTGAGCAATGCTATAACAAAGTGGCTACATTTGCAGCAAATGACCCTTTCAGAACCCACCAACTGACATATACACAGCTGCTTCCCACCTACAACATTAGCCAGCAATAATCTGCTTGTCTAGCACTAAATACGGTTCAGTACAACTATGTTCGTACTCCATCATTACCATTCAGTGAGGAAAACCCTTTCTGTCCACAACCCTATCAAATTTGCAGGGCTTGATCTACATTTATACCATGTTGCCAAGGCCTGGGACGCCTTACCTATATCCATCAGATCAATACCCTCCCTTCAGTACTTCAAAACCATTCAGAAATAGTTCTTAGCCAAAATCTGTCTTGGTTTTTGTTCAACCTCAGGATAATGGTATTCCTAAATATGAAAAAGTTCCTCATCATACCTTACACCTACTTACTTGACCTTTCCACTCACGTCCTAACTTTATCTAGATAAAAACAGACACCTACCCAGTTAGACTTTCCTGTTAGTCAGACTTCAGTAAACAAATTACATGTATGACCTTGTCCTTACAAATGCTGGGAATCTCCAAGTGTAGTACCTCGCAGGATGTGCAGTAGCAAGTCCCGCCCCCGAACACACCTCCTGGCCAAGTGCGCATGAATATTTATTTGGCTCCTGTCTTACAATCAAACGTGTACAAACAATATTTTGGATTGTAGCATTAATATGAAGCATTTTGCAGAAACAAATGCACACACACAAAACTTGTTTGCCACACCTACTATGCACAGCTTGTCATAACCTATCATCTCCTGATGCATTTTATTTTGATGATGCTTAGGTACGGTAGTTGATTCAAACAACGATGCTTGAAAAAGAGTTAAAATTCATACTAAAACAATGAATATCCAGCACAACTGGTACAACAGGGGCTGAAAAAAGTTACCAGTGAACTGTCAGTATACTGGGTTAACCAAGTAACCAAGTAATTAAAACTGTAAAGAGTTAGGCAGAAATGAATCTATGAGCCATTCCCAAATACAAATCAAAATCATATTTATTCAGTTTTATAGTCAATGACTCGTGTGTGGTGGCCACGGTGGTGCAGCGGTTAGTGTTCCCACCTCACAGCAAGAGGTTCTCTGGTTCGATTCTCGTCTGGGGTGCCTTCTGTGTGTAGTCTGCATGTCCTCCCTGTGGTCGCATGGGTTTCCTCCAGGTGCTCTGGTTTTCTCCCACATCCCTAAGACATGCAGTAGGTGGATTGGACACTCTAAATTGGCCCTAGGTGTGAGTGTGTGCGTGCCTTTTGTGGAAGGTTGGGCACCGGGATGGCAACTCGACACTGTAAAATTCCACTGCCAATCATGAGCAGACAGGTGATCCACTGTGGCGGCCCCTAACCGGGAAAAGCTGAAAGAAGAAGATAGTCAATGACTCGTGTGGTGCACTAATACAGAATACTGCAGTTGCAGGTATGTATTATGGGGTGTGATTTTGAACAAAGCAAAAAATATTGGTGCGGGAATGGCTATTGGGTATATGCCTGTTTTACTGTTTTATAGATTTACTGATCTTAAATAATTAATAAAGTTACCGATGCTTTACTGTACTGAACTAGAGTAACTCATCATTTGACCAATGCTCCACGGTAGTTCACCCTGCCAATCATGTACGGTCACCCTGCCAATCATGTACGTTACGCCCACTCCACACCCAAAGCTGAGCAGAACAGAGTGCGAGGTACTTCACTTGGAGATTACCCAAATGCTTCCCCTGCCTTCACCCCACTAATATAATACAATACAATCTGATATACAACTTATGATTACATCAACTACCCTGCCAAAAACCAAAATAGAAATTAAACCCAGATAAGGAAATCTGTGGAAATAATTGTCCACCCATACCACAAGAAAATCATCAGACTGAAAAAATAAGAAAGCAACATTACTGGTCAATAACTACTTCATAATGCTCAACTATCCCTGATTTTGCCTCATATTATTTACCCTTCTCATTATAAAATGTCTTCTGGTAAATCATGAAGACTACAGTTGGTCTATAATGTCAGACATTAGAGTCAGTCTTTAGGAAATCCATGTTGTTGAAAATCCATTTTCCTCCTACTAATGTGAATTAGAGTAATATTTAAAAGTTATACATGATTTTGGACTTGTAAAGACTCTGGTGGTCATTAGTCTAGTATAAACATATGAATCTACTAGTTATGTACAAGCCATGGCACAACAATGCACTGAATGCATCAGCCGTACTTATTTCTTCCTACAAAATATGCTCCAAATTCAAGACTTGACATAAATAACGAAAGAGAATCAAAATAATCTCATACATAAAAACATACAACTAACCTGTAGCATCCTACAGTAGGCTTGTACGCATGTACATAAAAACATACAACTAACCTGTAGCATCCTACAGTAGGCTTGTACGCATGTACATAAAAACATACAACTAACCTGTAGCATCCTACAGTAGGCTTGTAAGCATGTACATACAACTAACCTGTAGCATCCCACAGTAGGCTTGTAAGCATGTACATAAAAACATACAACTAACCTGTAGCATCCTACAGTAGGCTTGTAAGCATGTACAAGAATGTCTCACTGGAGCCATGTCTAACTAACCTGTAGCATCCTACAGTAGGCTTGTAAGCATGTACAAGAATGTCTCACTGGAGCCATGTCTAACTAACCTGTAGCATCCTACAGTAGGCTTGTAAGCATGTACAAGAATGTCTCACTGGAGCCATATCTATGTGTGAAGTGGACTGTTGCTTCAATTGAGCCAGCAGAAAAACCTACCTAGTATTTGAGCAATAAAACATTGCCATAATCACTTTCACATACAGCACCCCACAACAAAACTAATTATAAACTTACTGTCACTGTCCACAAAAGGAAAACACAATAAATGTTGTATAAAAAATACATAACTAATAAGCCCCACAAAAACCTTCAACAATGACCACATCTTCTCGGTTGAGCTCAAACCCAGCAGAGCAAAGCAAAATGAACATGGCGAACCTCCTAGAAAATAGGACTCCCATGCCATCAGTAAAAAAATAACCAGTGTGCAATGGAGGTAACATGTCTCTATTAACACAAACACACACCTAAATTACTGCACACTCAAGAGTGCTGGAAAACTAGGAACCTGTGTAGAATTAAACCTATAATACAAAGCTTTACACTATATAAACCATGCAAGATGGAAAGAAGTACATCAAATACATACCGTCCACTTAAATTTCTCCAGTAATGAAAGCAAAGCACAAGAGATGACATCAATAACAGTCTAAATTAGAATCTCCGAAACATAAAAAATGTTCACTTACCTATAATGTCCACGTGTCTAGTCTAAACAAGTCCCATTAATTCTTTGAGCAACCATCTCCTACAATGTTGACTGCATCTCCAGATGGCTTGCACAGATTCTACAGAACAGCTTAAACAGCAGAATATTGCCATTATCTGTAAAACTTACTTCAAAATTCAAGCCACCTACAGCAAAGCATGACAGTCATTTATAATTCCAGTGTCACCAACCATTGTTAAAAAAAAACAGTACTAATTTAATAAAAAAGACTGCAATAATCTCTTGTTAAACCTTCCCTTGTGACTGTAACTTCCACAACTAAGCAGAATTCTGTAGAAAGTGACACACATTATTTCATAAACCAGCATACCTACCCCCAAACAATTAAGTCAAGTGTTGTCTGTCCACATGATGCACCTAGACAATATATGACTTTACTACTTTGTAATGAATGCATGAATAGATAACACTGGCTAACACATTCAGATAAATACATACATTCAATTGCAAAAGACATTTAACAGCTTAGCATGTCAATGTCTCATTCAGTGAAATGAAAGTCAATGCCAATCCAGAAACCAATGCACTTAGCACCTCATCAAGCTGAATAAGACCATTTTCACCTCTGCTGGCACCCATTGTTTAATCCATTATGTCCAGATCAAAAACACAACAGAAAGCCAAGGATGACTGTAGCAATTTTAGAATAATTAACATGCAAACCAATTGACTTGGATGTCTTTTACCATAAACTGAAAAATGTGCGACTATTTTTATATATTTAGTCAATGTTTTGGTTAATTTAACAAAGTTCAAGAAAATGAATTTTCAGTGGAGATTGATATCTGCAGAAAATGGTAATAAAGCTATGTATACATTTGTAAGAGCCATATTTATAGGCTTGTAACACAGTTGGAACAGATGTGAAAAAATAAGTTCAGTGAAAGTCAGGAGAACCACAAATCTCTTGGGCAGCTGATCTTTGTGGTTCCCCTGACTTTCATTGAACTTATTTTTGAGAACAGTTGCGAAACAAAGGTTGGCATGAGAGGAAACATATTTATTTTAATGCTCTAAATGTATGAGTTGGGTTAAGTCTGAAGATGGCCTGAAACACAAAAGGAAAAAGTACATCACACTATTTTGACTTGTATACCTTTTTTGCTGTAGTCATGTAAACATGTTATGGTCTTGCAATGTACTCACCAGTGCACACACTGTCTGTAAAAATATCATGCATATACCTTTTGTACAAGTCTTCTTGACACACTGTAAAAGATCTCAGCCTTCAGAGCAGACAAGACTCCTTCTCCACTTCCACATACTGCAGCTCCATTCCTGTCACCCAACAGTCACCAGGAAAACAGGCCTAAGCATGTTATGCCTACTAACTCTGCTTCCATAGAAGGCTGTAACTTAGTCATATGTCATAGATTCATAGGAGATGCAAATCAATTGAGCTGCAAAGACGTTTCAGCTTTGCCAGTCCTCCCTTTTCAAGAAGGGCTAGGCCTGATGACTTTATGAATACCCAACTAGTTTTCCTTTTTAAATGCAGAAAGTGTGTCACACTGTTAAACTGGGAGAGCTAGTTTGTTCTAGAAAGGTGTGTAATCACTGTGTTGTAAATATATACCTCCATCATGTGCATTTATTTGTGGGAATAGATGTGCATCTGTGGTCTGAGCTATTTGGTTTATGGATGTATAAGAGTTTTTAGATTATTGGATCCACTGTAACCAGCAAAGCCTCCTTGTGTCACAGTAGTAACACACGATAACCCTGTCCATAATGCTAGCCTGCGTCTTAAATAAAAAAATAAGTTGTTGCCATAACACTACCACTACAGGACAGTTGTGACTCTCATCACACATTTGCACGTGTATACACACACACACACACACACACACACACACACACACACACACACACACACACACACACACACAGTAAATTTGTCCCCTAACCTAACCCTAAACAGTCACAATCACACACCTTAATCTGTCCTCTTACCCAGTCTATCCCCTAACCCTATAATACACACACACACTTGTGTGTGTGTGTGTGAATGTAACAGTATATGTATATATATATATATATATATATATATATAGAGAGAGAGAAAGAGAGAGAGAGGGAGAGTGAAAGAAAGATACACTTACATGCACATACACTCTGTCGCACACACACACACACACACACACACACACACACACACACACACACACACACACTCACACACACACATTATGTATTAATATAGTTATATATACATATATAATGGCTATAGATAGATATAGACATATATGAAATATTTATTACTTTATAAAGCAGCACAACAGGAGCTGGTGTTGATAAATAACAGCTGACCTGAATGCACATTTAAGGACAGATAGAACAGGATAGGAGGACTACCTGGGTCCACATGGGTAGGGCAATAGGAATAAAGAAGGAGATGCCACTCTAGACTTCTGTCAAACAGCTTGATAGTAGCTAACACGTTTCAAAAAATGACATAATTTATTTATTTTATTTTACATTTGTTGACCAGGATAGTCTGACTGGATACATGTCCATTTTCAACAGGAGCTGGTGTTGATAAATAACGGCTGACCTGAATGCACATTTAAGGACAGATAGAACAGGATAGGAGGACTACCTGGGTCCACATGGGTGGGGAAATAGGAATAAAGAAGGAGATGCCACTCTAGACTTCTGTCAAACAGCTTGATAGTAGCCAACACGTTTCAAAAAAATGACATACCCCGGGATTCATGAACCTTGCGCCAGGCGCACGCATAACATAGGCATTATAACGCCAAATATGGCCGCCAAGCGATTCAGGTATGACTCAATACCACGTGCACTACCGGCGTATGCCAGATCTGCGCAACCCCTGGCGTAGGTATGCTAAACACCCTATGTGCGGTGTGTCACCATGCAAATGAAGGCATATAGCAATTCACGAAGTGGTGCAGGCGTAGCATAAGCCCACGGCAATGTAAACCAAAAAAAAACGGTTTACATTTCCACAAACATAACATCGGAGTAATGGAAGAGTGTCAGACCCAGGTATCACACAGTTAACATATGCCAATGGCGAAATACACAGACAATGTCAAAAGAAAACATGCACAACACGTAAATAACAACTTAAATGGCATGTCCACAGCAACTCACATCAGAACCCTAGGACATGTTTGCGGAAGGTGCAACACAATGAAATAATATAACAATGTTATAAAACAGCAGCGTAATACATGGCAGGTTCACAGCATAATACACCATGGTATGCATGGAACGCCACAACCACGGTGCAAGGGTTGCCAAGGACTCACGGCAGTGTTCGGCGTGGTAACTATGAATTAGTAGTCAATGCCATGCAAATGAGGCAGATAATACTGAATCGCAAATCCCCCGCCGGTGTAAGGCTGTACCAAACGGCGCAGCGGTAATACACCGAGGAGTGGCTCAGAGGGAATACATGTCATCTGCAGAGGGGTGTACCACCGTAGCAGGAAGCACATTGGAGCACAGCAAACCTGGGCTGTACATCGCAAATCACAGCTGCAGGACCGGGGTGTGGGGTAATAGTTCAGCTGAGAGCACACAATGCGCGCAGAAGTGCATGTGTATGAGGATGACTACATTCCCTTAACCTAGTCATGTGACGCTCGCCCCGCAAACAACATCGGAAACAGGAAGGTGATGTTAAGAATATGAGGAAATGCGGAAGAAGTGTAATTGGAGTACTAATGAGCAATCAACACTAATCAACCCACAAAGGCCAATTGGCAGCAGCTGACAACTCTGCATGCAGAAACCTGCAAAATGGGATAGGGGAGGCATATGAATGCAAAGAAAGTAGGGGAGGTAGCAGATTGCAAAGATAGAAGACCTGACACAGCAGAGCAAAGCAGACAGGCAGCACAACGGCGGCAGCACACAAAACGCATGATATGCCATGCCCCAGAAAGTACAAATGACAGTGCTCTGCAGGATGCATGCCAGAAAATAGTAGGTGCAACGTACAGAAATAGTAAGGGAAGGTTGAAAGGTAATCCATGGCAGGCAAGAGTAATGCAACACCAAAGGCAACAGTGTTGTAGAGCCATCAGTAAAACACGGAAGATAACCCCCAGATACGGCCGTACAAACACACCCTATGACATCATCGGTGTGCACAGCACAATAGTATAAAGTGTGAATGCACACAACACACAGCCGTGTATTCCCAAACGCCGCACCATAGGTGTAAACACATGGGGAACTTTTAAAATGTACATGTTGGGTGCTGCCGTGGCTGTGATCTATCAGCATGTGTTAGAGACAGACGGTGTTGTGGAGGAGGATGCCGACAACCACCGTAGGCCTCGGAGGAGAAGGATAGTGTTCAGACCAAGGGTAACCTACCAGGGGCTACAAGATCTGGAGATAGTACAGTGTTACTGGGTGGACAGGGCAAATAGTGGAGCTGTGCCGGCCATGCCTGAGAACAAGAAACAACAGAGGGGAACCCATCCCAGTGGACACAAAGGTATGTGTAAGCTTGCGAATACTGGCCACAGGTACCTTTCAAAGGCCAACTGGAGATATAATGGGCATCTCACAGGCATCAGCATCCAGGGTACTACACCAGTTCCTGGATGCCATGTTACCACATGCCAATGAGCATATATACTTCCCCAGATCTCAGGAGGATTTGGCTAGCAATATGCGCCACTTCCACTGTGTGGCACAATACCCGGAGGTACTGGGTGCGATAGACTGTACGCACATACAAATCAAGTCACCACCTGGTGAGCAGGGTAGACGCTACATAAACCGCAAGGGATTCCCCTCCATCAATTGCCAGGTCGTGTACAATGCTCAGGGCATTATCATGGATGTGTGTGCTGGCAGCCCTGGAAGTTACCACGACTCCCATATCTGGCATGCCTCACAGCTGTATCAGGTATTTGCCGGGGGGGACATCCCACAAGGCCATCTCATGGGGGATGCTGGCTATGCACTGGAGCCGTGGATGATGACTCCCATCAGAAATGCACACACACACATGCAAGAACGCCATAATGAGGCACACACACAAACCAGAATAATCATAGAGCGTGTGTTCGGGATGCTGAAATCATGGTTCCGGTGCTTGGATACATCTGGTGGAGCCTTGCAGTACTCTCCAGGCACATGTGCCCACATAGTCATAGTATGTGCCATGCTACATAATATGATCCTGCGGAAGCAGCTGCTGCAGGGACATAATGGTGAAGGGCCACAAAGCCTACCACAACTGCCAAGGCCAGTCCAGGCACAGAGGGTTCCAGACCAGAAACACACTGTGCCAGCCCTAGTAGGCAGACGGAGGTGTACCCAATATGTCTACGCCTTGGCAAAGAGGGAACGTATAGCACATACTCTGACAGCGTAGGCCCCATGGACTGACACCTCCCTACCTGCACACACAGTGAAATGGACGGCACACAAACATGACCACCTGTAAACTGTACTGTATGGGTGTCCGCATGTGTGACTCCAACATAGGCAGCCCCCAAACACTGTACACCCAACAGCCAGTGGAGCATGTAACGCCAACACCTGAACAGTACGTGGGTCCTACAGCATACGGCGTTGTTGTATGCCTGCCACGTTCGCCGCAAGATGTATACATATAAATATATATATATATATATATATATATATATATATATATATATATATATATATATGTAGATAGATATATATTATATATATATATAGAAATATATGTACACATATACATATATATACTACAGTTAAGACAGGGAATTAGAGGGATATAAGGTGACTGAGATGTAACCCGCGATATCTCTACATAGTATACATAGTAAAATGACAACCTGAACATCCGGGAGGTTCAACATAAGAGGATACCGCCAACCATGGAACGGGTAGCATACCGATATGCATAACCGCGAGGCGGAAAGATCGCCAGACCACAGTACTGTAACAGTACATGCGCGTGTAATAGTATGATGATATGAAGGGAGAGGTAGACACCGCCGCCGGTGTTACGGTCCACGTAGGTACTGTGTGCAACCGTCCCCGTGAGTGCCGTAGTATGTGTGCGCTGAGGGTGCCGTGTGTGTCGCTGTGTGAGTGTAATGTGTGTGTGTCAGCAACATGTGTATGTTGGTGCCACGTTAGAGGCAGAGTGGAATATTAGGTGTAGGCATACGGTAAACTAGCCTCAGGCATATGTACACTACTAGTCCCAAAGTAGTAGTGACAGCCCCACCCTGGCTAGGTGTGTCGCGACATAGAACGATACAAAGTGAATATGTCCCAGATGGTAGCACAGGAATATACCCCATATGAAATGGAAAGGACGTATGTAATAGTCATGCCTGAATGCACGACACTGATATGTTAATTGCAATAAGATACGTTGGCAAAGTCACACAGCTATAGGTATGTATCGCGGAAATACGTATGTGCTACCCCAGTACTGACCGTGGCCACGTGTCAGCCCGTAAACACCGCTGTGTGTTCTACAAGTGTCAAACAATCAATTCCCATCTGAATATGTGGCAACCACTGGCAAACAGGCTATCCCAACAACAGGACCACAATGACTGCAAATATCTGGGACAGAATGACAAGGGATAGTTGTCACGTACACACAACCGCTGATATACCACAGATGTTACGGAGGTATACATGCATCAAGCTCACCCGCAGGCGATACCGACACCACATGACAACAGCCCAACCTACAATCCCATAACAAAAGACAATTAACTGTCAACTCTCCAAGTAGGGACGGAGCATACAGACAACTATACTGGTTATGTAGAGATGCAAGGCCCACCAAACCGTATCCGTGACGTACAACCACCGACATCCCCCACAGAACATAATAAAGGAATAAAAACCATAAAAGCAGCACAAACATACAGTCGGTCAATGACATCTGCATAACCACAACATATCGCGTGGGGGACACAATTAAAGGCGGCTGCATAATTGCATGCGTTGTAGCAATGCAAACAATAGCCATGTTATAGTTTTGAATTTAATACTCCATTATTATACGTCGGCAGGACAGGTACACCCACTTGTTGAAACAAATACTACACCTGTCACACACAATCCATGGGTGACATGAATGCAGACCATACTTGTTCCCATGCATAGCAGATGCAGTCACACATAACATAAGACAATACAGACCATCCCCACGAAGGTAGGGCGAATATCCAACGCCCAGGCGGAGAATCCAATTATACCCCAGTATCGACGCGTAATTACTGAATGGAGTAGATGCACAGGTGATATGCACGTAATTACGCACGTACACATAGCCGCTGATATACCACAGAAGTTACGGGGGTATACATGCAGCAAGGCCACCTGCAGATGATATTGGAACCAATTAACAACAGCCCAAGCTACACTCCCATAACAAAAGACTATTAACTGTTAACTCTCCAGGTAGGGATGGAGCACACAGACAACTATACTGTCTATGTAGAGATGCAAGGCCCACAACCCGTATCCATCACGTACAACCACCGATATCCCCCACCGTAGATATTAAAGGAATACAAACCGTAATAGCAGAACAAACATACAGTCAGTCAATGACATCTGCATAACCACAACATCTCGCGTGGGAGACACAATTAAAGGCGGATGCATACTTGCATGCGTTGTATAAAGGAATACAACAGCCATGTTACAGTTTTGAATGCAATACTCCGTTATCATTCGTCGTCAGGACAGGGACACCCATATGTCGAACCAAATACTACACCCTACACACACAATCCACGGGTAACATTACTTCGAAATATATGCAAATAAAGTCAAACTCGTGGAGGAAATAAGGCTCTTTCCAAAAACTTTCACCAACACTTTAATCCACACAAAAGGTTCGAAGCAACACCAGGAACACTCCACACTCTTACTTCGAAATATACCTGTCGCCACGCATAGCGGTTGCAGTTATACATAACATAACACAATACAGACCATCTCCACGAAGGTAGGGCAAATAGCCAACGACCAGGTGAGGAATCCAATTATACCACAGTATCGACGCGTAATTTCCGAATGGAGTAGATGCACAGGTGATATGCACGTAATTACTCACTGAGGAACAGCAATTGGTGGGATGAATTCACATGTTGCAGGTATCGACGTATTTAAGGATGACTCTCAGGATATTCAAACTGTATGCTCATACCGAACCAGCAGTGTACAACCGAAAGCAAAAGAAAACGGAAAAACGATACACGGAACGAAACACGGAATGAAACACCAACAAGGTATGTAGAACACACGATATGTACGGTTGTGTAACGCATGATGTGTATGACTAAGCTGTACTGTATGTGAATGGTGGTTGTAATTAATTACACTTGTCCGTAATGCAGAAAGTGGTGAAAGGTAGTTATGTAGTGATATCCTGCTGAGCATACCAACGCTTGTGGACACTGTGTGTACAGCAGTGGGACATCATGTACACAGCGGAGACACCACAAGGGATGCCACAGGGGGGCATTAGAGAGAACAATGCCATACCACACGCCGTTGCTGGCAGTGGATGTCCAACAAGGAAGTGCCATAGCAGGGGATAAGACATGTATGTATACTGTCACAGCACGCATGTGTATGGGCATATACCGTCGATGTCATATGTAAGGTGCGGCCGATGTGCAAGTATGCCCTGCATTAGGGGATACTATGTGAAATATGTGTAATGTAAAGCTGTCTAGGTAGATATGACAGATATCATACACAGTATCACAGGCATATCATGCATAACACAGGTATCGCCTATTGGTATGTACAATAACAGGATACATATGGCCTGTAGGTATGGGACAGAGTAGTAGCATGATAGCTAGCCGAAATGGAAGGGACACCAAGTAACCATGCCCAAAGGACCTGTAGCAGCTGCACAGGTGCACAGTGGGCAACAATGCAGTCTGGCAGGTCCATGTGTAAACACATGTGCAGTGTACACAGTAGTGTCACCTCCCCATGGTAGTGTCCTGTGAACAGCAGAGGCGGGTGTCAACTGCACGTCTACACAGTACCGCTGCTGTGGTGGTACCAGGACTACGTGTCACTCAAACAGCAAGGGAGGTATCACATGAACAGTGCTACTGTGTGTCCCTGCGGGATGTGCACAGGACCTATGTTCCACAGCATGGTGTGTGTTGTGTTTGTGGAAGTAACACAGAAGCCCAGCCCATGCAGTGTGGCGTGTGTGCACATATCCAGGAGCATTCCGTTCACACTGCCCACCGCAGATGTCATGTATGAGGAGTATATGCATCAGTAATGTGGAGGACATGGGCCGTGTCAGAGCAGAAGACACCCCTGAGTATGTGGTATGCAGATTTGTACAGATGTGTTGTCCGTATGTCAGCCGCATATGTAAACTGTCTGAGCCTGGTAAACATCGTGGCATGACAATGTTGTGCCATGTAAAGCTGTAGCTGTTGTTGAAGGTACACCATAAATGTGGTATTGTACCCTTGACTGTGTGTAGATGTGTGTATTTCACAGGTACAATGGCTACCTATGTACCAGCATCACACACAGTACAGATAGGTGTGGCCTTGCAGAAGGGTATCCATGCCACAGTGGAATACGGTAACCACAGGACTGTGTGTGGCATATGTGTGTACAGCAACCATGTACAATGTGATATGTATGTGCGGGACCAGTAACCATGTGATAGTCAGTGGGTGAATGTTGTTATGCAAAGGTGATGTGCATGCACCATGTGTCATGCATCCTGATGCCATGATACTCATATGATGTATCCGCCACACTGACAACCGTATGGTTGGTATCGGTATGAGCTGGTGGAGCAATAATGGCGCTTGGTATGTAGGCGTGGAATATCTAGGCATGGACAGTACTCTGTGACAGCATGTTCTGTATGTAAGCATATAGTGAACATGAGGGGCCCCATGACTGAGGACTGTGTAATGTAATATGTACCTGACATGTAGTAGGTACTATGGTATGCTTGCACCACTGTGTGTCCTGTCCATGAGCCACATAGCATAACATCCTGAGACACAGGGTATGATGTGCAGGTGGATGTGTAAGTTGCCAATACCAGAACATGGAATGGTGCTGAAAGGCAATGTGAGGACAACGTCTGATGTGTCGGCCTCCGTACCACCCCAACCGCCCATGCAACGGTATGACAGGTGGCCAGCATGTGTATGTGCCATGCTGTGGCATACACAAGCCCAACAGGGGTGCTAGGAAAGGCCTGGAGGCCATCAATGTGTGTGGGAATCACGTTCGTGAGGATGTGCCCCATTGCCATTCAGAATGGTCCAGTCATGGGTGTATGACTACAGTCCCACACGTGCAATGCAGTGCCACCCGTGGGTAGTGCGAGAAATGCCGCTGTGCGGCGGTCAGGGTACACAATGTCCGACAACAGGCTAGCAGTGAATATAGTGGCCTGGTGCGGAGACATATACCGAACAGGTTGGTGGGACATTACAGCCAGGGACATCGGAAGGTGACATCGGGCCAGCATCCCAGGACATATCGTGTGCATGTCAGTACTGTGTATGTGTCCACAGGGACACTACGATGTCCATGTACGGATTGCAACCCTGTAGTGAGTGAGAGGGTGTACTGTCAGTAAGTACGCCATCGCCTGGCACGTTGCCAGCATTAGCTCGGTCTGCAATGCCTGGGTGACTATTGTATGTGACATCAGATGTGGATGTAGCCAAACAATACTGACACACCACCACAATGCCTGAGGCCCCACACTGCAATGTGCGGCAGTCATGTTTAGGTAGCTAGCCTTGGAGTATGTGAAGATGGACCTCGAGGACCCACCATGGCTGACAAGTGATGCACCCCACACATGTGAATGTACACCACTGTGCAACAGCCTGAACATGTGGTTGTACATCATATGTGCATGGAACATGACCACCACAGTGGCGTCTGTGAACAGGTCAGTGCCTCCATGTCTCTGTGTGGAATAGCATGGTTTCTGCAATTGTGTACATGCTACTGAAGCGCACTGTGGTATGTGTCAGCATATGTATGTGCAGTGTCCATCTGCTGGGGTGTCATGCCGTTAACAACTGCTGTCAGCAGACGTCTGTAGTACTGGTTGTAGTACACATGTTCCGTGTATGCTGCGATGGGTGTGTTTCCAGGGTGTGGCTAGCAGGGCCATGTAGCATATGTGTTGAATCCACCAAAGAGGAGATAACCACAGGTGCATCACACCAGTCACATGGAGGTATTGTGCATGCTAAGGGTAGTGTAGGTATGGTATGTGTTGTGTAATGTGTCATCCAGCTGAGCGGAGTGCATGACTCAAGCATGTGTAGGTACATGGGTGTCTATTCCAGGGAAGTGTGGGTTGCTGTCAGCACATGGCAGTATTAGCTGTCTGAGGCCCAATGTACAGTATAACAACACAGACTGTATGTAACCTGTGGTGTACAATGTCGACTCTGTTGCGTGTTACAATGTGTATAGCGGTCACAAACACAGGTATCTGCACATGGAGCGCCTATGATGCATTGTGTTAGGCAACTATACAGGATGTGTGCAAAACACTGTGTGATGTGTGAACCCTCACCTGTGGGTGTTCCAGTCCAGGTATGTGCCTGGGAGGTACGGTCCATGTACAATCCGTACTCGCAGGCGTGCTATGCAGAGCATGGAGGCAGGTGCCAGTCACTGCAGAGATATGCGAGTGGTGCAATAGTGTGTGTGCCTTGCTTGTGTGCAGCACAGTGGAAGATGCAAGCATTGTCCCACATGACCCCATGCCGTGCCTGCCTGTTACAGCCCTGCCGGAGACAGTTATGTGAAACTGCCACAGAGGCAGTATAGCATGTGAAGATGTACATGTGTGCTCTATACCCCAGGCCGATGGCTGCAGGTCATGAGTGCCACAGCATTGTGGTCGACCAGGACTGTCATAGCAGTCAGATACCACATGCCTGTACAATAACAGTAGGAGCATAGGCAACAGTTGCAGTGACACAGTAGGTCAATGTACAGTGTCCCTGTGTCCAGACCACTGCCTACTGTACACCATGGCTAGACACACACCCATAGAGCTATAACACTGGTGAGCCATTGCATGTCCCAGTACACGTAGTCTGTGTATAGCCATCACAGGGCAGTCACAATAACGTGTTGTATGAGAGATATATTGTACCAGGTGATGTGTCATGTGTGCATATGTCGAGTTGCAGGGGTGTTCACCCATCCGCAACATCTCAGTGCATGATGCCTTGTGTAACATGATGTGTGGAACTGCAATGTGATCCACAACAGGGTCATCCATGACTGGTGCATTGTGAATGGTGTAAACCATGGGTCTGCGGGATATACACTGGTGCTGTCGGCTGCCATGCTGGGGGCCACCAGTGGTGCCTACAGTGGTCATACAGACATACTGCATACATTGTTCTGGCAGGAATGTCCATTGTTGTAGATGATGTGGTACTACGTGAAGGTAGGTGTGTGTTGTGAATGTTACCCATCCAGACGTGACCATCAGGTGCAGTCATGGTTGTCGACAGCATCACACCCATCACAGCTGTCAGCACCCTGTCCCCAGAATGGGTAACAGTAGCCCTCGTACTGTGTGACTAATGTGCAGATGGCGGAACACCTACTACTGGCTGGCTAACAGTGTCATCTAGGAAGGCTATATGATGGCTGGAATACGCTGCTCTAATGTATAATTATGATATCCCAATGAATTACATTGATTCACATACAGTAAGCCATGGCTGGCATGTAAACCGTGTACAGCAATGACTGTGTGACAGACCCTACCAATGTGGAGCCGTGATGAACATGCACCCGTTAGAACACCAAATGAGGTACGTTGCACGTAATGATGTACAAGTGACAGCTATGGGCACAGCATGGATGCAGAAGCACATCCCCCACAGGCAGTACCGCTCTACGTTGGTAGGGGGGCATTGCACGAGTACATGTGACAGTTGCTGTATTGCCACATGTACGACATATCCATCATATAGGGGTAGCACTGGTACGTGACTGTTGGTCATGCCTGTACATACGACCATGTCCCACAGGATATGTGTTACGTGTGTACAACACCTGTCGTACCTTCATCAAGCTGTGAAGTGTATGACTGCCAGTGTACCTGTGTGACATGTTGTGCAATGGGTGCAAAGGTACGCAGTAGCGCATTACATGCCCACATGTCCTGCACAGGTGCATAGCCTGAACATACAATACAAATAGGGTGTTGGATAATAGCAACCCACAAGAGGTGATGGGTACGGGTGGCAATGCACTATCACCTTTCCGGGTAAGGTGTGCATGTCCATGACACATTAGCACCTGAGATGTTAGCAGTACAGCTGTACAGGGCGGCATGCATATTTGATTACAAATACCCTTGCGTGTTCCACCACTAGCCTGTTGACAGACAGACACCAACACAATGTGCAGCATTGACATGTGCACAGCACATCACCACTGGCTACAGTAGAACAGGGCTACTGTGTTGACATGTGCACAGAAAATCAGCGCCAGCCACAGTCGAACACGGTATGTGTTGAACCCCACCGTCATTGTAGCCCATGCCACAGACAGACGTGTTATGCATCTGTGTATGTACGGCTAGGAATGGCCCTGGCCTAGCAGTATAGCTGTGTCAGTGTTGCGAACAACATACTGAATGGGCTGTGTGTGTGAGGTGTGTGTCATACGTGTATGGTCTGATGGATGATACCAGTAGTGCCCCCGCTATGTGAGCATCCCCGTCCCCATAAATGAATACCTAGGCTGTGCTCAACACCATGGTCACTGTGGGAGGGATGGTGCTGTGCAGTGCACCCGCCGACATGGTGGTGACAGCAGGCACTGGATGTAGACATATGTGGTACCCATGTCAGGCCGGGGTACCATCCATGTGCACGGGATATCACCGTGCGGGCACATACACCACTGTGTTGAACTATATCACAGCACATAGCACCTGTCAGGGGTAATGTGTATGCATGGATGTGCGATGCCAGCATGCACCATACACACCCCCACCATGCAGCATGCTGCCTACCTTGCAGAAGGACATTGTCCACACCATGATGATGGACATGCGACATGTCCATATACCCATAGAAATGACATATGGAATGGACAGCCACCCTCCCAATACTGGTATCCCACAGGCGGGACACATCCCTGTGCCATGTATGTGATATACCCTGCCATACCATGCAGCCCTGTCCAGCAAGGCTGCACGTGCCATCACAGTCATACATGGTGCGATGGCCACATGGCACTTGCACTATCAACTGACCAGATCAGTAATGTGGCACTGATGCACCTTATGGTGTCACAAGTGCTGTGTGTCAGCGTGTACAACGTGCGCGCGCACATGCCATGTATGACCATCCCTGCTAATGTCATATGATTAGACATTGTCCCATGTGTATCACATGTGCAATACAGGTGAGCCGTGGCAGGATGTCCAACACCCGTACAGTGCTGAGTAGATGTATATGGCAAAACACATGCATGTACAGGTGTCCATGTGTATGTGTGCAGTGCCACCGTTGACGTCCATAACGGCTGCGTCTGTGATGCTATGTGACATATACACAGCATCCAGGTGAACAGTAGAACTGTGCACACATCGGGCCATGTGCTGATTGGTATGAACACAGGTGCAGGCAGGTACACATGTCCACAGCAGGTTACCATCTACATGGGGTATGTACAGTGTGATGAGTTGACACAGAGATATGATATGATACCCACTGCATAACGGTGTGACAGGTGTGACAGCAACACGTCAGCTGTGTCAGTGTCGTGATGCGTCTCAGAGATTACTGTGCAGATGTCGTACATGTCATAGCAATGTATGTTCAGCGGTATGCCAGTACATCAGTGTGAATATGACCTGTCACCATCATTATATCTTACAGATAATGCCTCGTTCACGACTGCCAGCCTTCAGCCGCCAGGAGGATGAAGTAATCATACCATTGCTCCATGACAACTATGACTTGCTATTCAGCCATGTTCCACAGCAAGCGCAGCAGCGGGATGACCTGTGGCAGGATATGCGCAGGAGGGTGAATGACGTGGGTGGCAACAACCGCACCTACCAGCAGGTACACCGACACTGCACGGACCTCATACGGCACGCGAAACAGCGTGCCGCCACAATCGCCAGAGAACAAGGTGGAACAGGTGGTGGGCCACCAACCCAGCCCCCACTCACACACATGGAGGAGCTCCTGGCCAGTCTGGGGACACCCAGGGAACAGCATGCAGAAACACTAGCCGCCATCGTGGAGGTGGGTGTCTCCCAACCAATGAGCCTGGAGCTGCCTGGTAAGTCAGTCTTGCATATGTGTATGATATCCACTGTAGTTGTAGGTGTCACTGTACATCATGTAAAGTAACAACACATGCCAGGTATATGGGCACACAAGCCGCATACTACAGTATGCTACGTTGTGTATACAGACGTGTGCATACCATATGCTATCACACAGGTACATGATGTGACATGCACAGTGCGAACTGTGGCTGTCATGCAGTCATGGATAATGTTTATACTTTTGTGTCGCCCCTATACAGGTACCTCTGGCATGTCGAACAGACATGGGTCCGTCGCAGCTGAGACTGTTGTTAGTAACAGGCATGTTACAGTGTAGAGTTATTCACCATGTGGCCAGGTATAACATGCACACCTGGGTTTTGTTCCAGTCACGGTATACAGGTTGCACCACCAGACACACACACATGCCACCCGTGTGCAGTAGATACAACCGTTATTATACACCGGCATGAAATCACAGTACCTGTCAGTGTGATATGTGTGGTCAGCTATGCATACAACGGTGGAGGTGTTCTACAATGGATGCATATGTAGTATGCATTGGAACACCATTCGTGGTACGCACACAGTACCACACAGTGAGCAGTGATCTGGGCAGCACACAGGTGTCACCAATGTGACACATGCCCCTGCATTGTGTGCACATGTTGTGACATGCCACCTGACATGTCCCACGCCCGTGGTGTTCTGTCTGCAATATTGTCACACCATCACATGACCTACACCCGACATAACAAACATCCACACTGTTGTCTGCATAGCCCTCTGGATTGTGAGACCTCCGACATGTATGGGTGTATGTCACATGGGACACCATAGGAATGGGTACACGATGCCCATCACACACAATTGTCCAGGACCCAGTCACACATGGCCATGGGTGATAGCCACAGGCATGTTGCCACACAGTACGTCTGGTGTGGATAGACACCGTTGCACATTGTCCACACATAGTGCGATCATAGCCGTAGTGGACCACCTGTACATTTGATGTGGTACACCAGACAACCGGAATGCCTGTCTGCAGCCACCGGAGGTGCCACCGATGTCTACCATATAGGTGCTGTGGAACAGCATGACTGTGTTGCAGTCATGGCAATGCAATGCGTCCATGTTATGCATCGCACAGCAACATACATCTGTCCTGTTGCCATGCAGTGGCACAGTGCCTGTACTCCCCACTGTATAGCTATGTACATGGCTCACACTAACCACACCTGCACATACACATTTGCTAAACATGCATTCTATCTGTAGGCTGTACACACAACACTGCACTGTGAAGCCCATTATGATGCGGTGCATGTGGCGGGACACCATTGTGTCACACATGTCCACATGTTACCGCACATGTCGGCGGATTACATGTCAAGGTAACATCAGCCATGTGTACTGTTAACCTGTCTGTGGCCACATGGTGTATCACGGTGATGCATGCAAACTACCATGATTGTGTGTACTGCATGCCTACTGATATGACACCTGCTTGATGTGGTGTGCACCCCAGGGTGGTATGCATACTAACACTATTAATGTCTGGGCTGCATTCCCTGTGCTGTAGTGTGGGAATGCTGCATGCCATCTGCAATATCACATGCATGGTGTGTGTGTGTGTGTGTGTGTGTGTGTGTGTGTGTGTGTGTGTGTGTGTGTCTGCGTATGTGTGTCTGCATGTGAGTGTCTGTGTGTGTCTGTGTGTAATGTACCTTACAGTATGTCTTTGTATTCACAGGTGGTGTAGGTGCGTTCCCCTCCTGCAGTCCATCTGATGTTAGTGTCCCACAGATACTAGCGGTGATGACCATATGCATGAGGTACAGGCAGGGTTGTCAGGGGCAGAAGCTGTGCCATTGGTTACCATCCCACCTATGTCCCCCTCATCCCCGCACACGGTTCTGATGCCGACACATACCACATCACCGTTGCCCATAGAGGAAGGACAGTCAGCGTCTGTTGGCATTGAGCAGGAATGTGTGGTGGCTACAGAAGGTGCGCCTACACACCATGTTGCCAGTGTAATGACTGGTGATGTGCCACACAGGCATGTGGCTGGTGCTGCTCGTAGGAGGACCCCTGGCAGACATGCACCTGCTGTACAGGGCGCAGCAGCTGGTATCACCAGACGCATGTTCCAGACTGTAATGGCGGCACAGGCACATGCAGAACGGCAGAACCAAGAAGGGCAGAGGCTGCAGAGGGCTGCAATCGGTTCCCTAAATGACAACATCCAGTCATTGGCGAATGCTCATCAGCAGATTGCTAATGTACTGGATAGGTGATTAGGTGAAATGGTTGGAATCCTCGACCGAGGCATGGCAATCCGCGAGCCTGAGCTGTCTGTGCTGGAACACCTGGTAGGGGTGAGGCGTAGGACACGTGGGCGTAGGCCAGCAATACCACCTAGTGTAGGTCAACGTGTGCATGCCACCTCTCATGCCCACTCACACAGTGCCAGTAGCAGCAGCAGTGCAGATGGTGCTACACCGTCCACACCAGGACACAGCAGGCCACATGGACGTGGCCCTGGCCGGTCCCAGCATGGACACGGTTCCAGCCGACATGTGTCATCGGACAGTAGCCACTCTATACCTCCACCCGGTAGTGCCCGTGCGAACCCAGGCAGGCGCGGGTCACGTGGCCGCGGACGGACACAGTGAGTCGTACAACCTGCACTGTACAGTCTGGGGCTGCCAATTATACCCTGTGTAGGCATCACATATGGCTGAACTGTGTACACACATACCCACACACAGCAGACACAACTGTAGGGCTCCACCACATCCACATGCATTCTGCACAGTCATGCCCAGTAAACTCACCGGCCCTTACACACACACATGATGTTATACATTGGTGCAGCCTATGCCCCTGGCAGACATATCACCCTGTGCATATGATGAAGCCTCTGCCGCATCCCTGTCAGCCACACCATCGGTGCAGGGTTATGCAAATATATTCTGATGCACAGGGTGGACAAGATAGTGAGAGGTGTATGTGATACCTGTGTATGCATAGCGTGTGATGTGTATGTTGCAGTGGTTGTGTATGAAAACTGACTGGTGCGTATGTGACGTGGGTTGTGTACTGTCAACATGCAGCAGACATACCATGTAGTGCAGGTGCAGCATGCATTGAGCTGTGTTCATGGTATTGTACAAAAAGAAAAAAGCAAACGAACTCCTTGCACCAGCAGACAAAATGAAGATGATAAAATCTTAATGCAGTTTTATTATTTTATCAAGCGTTTTCGCCACCAAGAATGATGTGGCTTCTTCAGAGATAAAGTTTTAAAAACAAACATCCATTTTAAAACGCGCTCTGTATAAATAACCACCACAGAGGAAATGACATCACAAAGACAAGTCTTATCACATACTTCCACGTATTTAAAAATTAGTAAACCTCATTTATACTAAATATTATAGAATTATACCAACTATATAGTTGTGATACCAAGGAATATATATATAAAATATATAAAAATATAATAGTGTACAACATTTTATAATGAAGTAAAATAAAATATTCAGTGTACAAAACACTCTGTTCTTACAATACATTCTATGGGGCTGATCAAGGCTTAACCGTAAACACAATGGACATTAACTCTTAGAACTAAAAAATATTACCAAATTAATGTAATTATTCTTCAAACAAGTGTAAACGAACACTTACAAGAAATAAATTGTGAACAGCCAACTAACAATGACCAGGCAAAACGATGTATGGGCTATTGATAACACTACCTTAAATAACTTCTTAGTTTCAATACTGCAGAGATGTTACAGTTTTCGTTGAGCCCTGGGTAACAAAAGGCATTAGTTCTTAACTGCCACTCCAATTCGCGGGTTTCTAAAAGTAATGGAATAGGACCCCCGCGAATATTAGTTGCCACTTGGTCAATGGCCATGAATGAAAAACTATGGCCTGGAAAACATTCAACGTGCTTTGCTAAAGCATTAGTGTCAATTTTTTTCTTTATCGCATACATATGTTCGTAAACTCGATCGCGTAATCTGCGATCGGTCTTACCTATATAAAAGGAGGGGCAGCACTCACAGAAGGCCACGTACACTATAGATTTACTCTCACAGTTAAGTGGGAACTTTATAGTGTACTTTCTATCCCTTATTCTGTGAGTCTGTCCCGTCCTAACCTTGTGGCACCACTTACAAAATCCACATGTGGACATACCAGTCATTCTGTTAAACTCTTTACTATACAAGTCTCTTTGTAATAGTTCTTTTAGGTTATTATTCCTTTTGAAGATAAAATTGGGTGATAAACCCAATTTTTCTATCAAACCCGAGCTACTTAAAATAAAATGCCAGTTCTTCTTAATAATAGACATAATAGCTCCAGAATTGAAACTATAAGTAGTGACGTAACTTAAAGAAAAGTCTTGTCCATTGTGAATACTGATGTTACTAAGTCCTAAGTTGATTGTAATATTGGGTGAATTAGCTGTATCCGGTGCCAAAAGGTCAAAACAAGTTTGAACCTGGTGCAATATTGGTTTAAAAAAACCTTTTAACCTTTTATTATAAACCTCAGCTATAAGCTCGTCGATCAAGTGTCTCGGATAGCCTCTGTTGAGAAACATATTACCGAGCTGCTCGCATTCACTCTGAAAGTCAGCCAACGTACTGCACATTCTCACTGCCCTGACCAGCTGACCCTTAACAATAGCCCTCTTTTGTTTAAAGGGATGCTGGCTGGAAAAATGCAAGAAAGAATTGCAGTACGTGGGCTTTCTATACACATTTGAGGCATAACCATTCATGTCAACCTCCTTCCGCAGTCTCACATCAAGGTAATCAATGTCTGTCTCAGAAAACCTAAATGTGAAACGTAAAAATTCCGTTGAACTATTAAGTGAGTCAACGAAACTGCAAGCTTCGGTATAGTTACCCCGAAATAAGATAAAAATATCGTCGAGGTATCTCGTGTAAAAACCAACAGAGGCCATCAAATCCGGGACTGAGAAAAGAAATTTCCTTTCCCAGTATCCCATAAAGAAATTGGCCACCGATGCTCCACAGGGTGACCCCATGGCCACGCCTTTTTTCTGCAGAAAGAATTTCTTATCAAACAAGAAATAATTGCATGATAAGACAACGTCCAGGATTTCAGTGACTAAATCAATTTCCGTTTTTGAAGCTCCAAAATCACCAAGTAAGAGGGCCAACCATTCCAACGCTTCCTGGTGGGGGATTGAAGTATATAAATCTACAACATCGATGGTGAGAAAATTATTCTCACCATCGAACGCTAAACCATTAATACTTTCCAAGAAAGACCAAGAGTCCTTACATATCCTAGGAAGATGTTTCAAGTACTTAGAAAGAATCCTGTCTACCAGTTTGGCACTTGGGTACGTCATTGAACTTCTACCATCAACTAAGGCCCTCATAGGCGGATTGTTGACGTCCTTGTGGACCTTAGGAATGCCAAACATAACAGGAAGTTTAGGCATAGTTATATCAATATAGTTGTAGGTGTCAAGGTCTATCTTGCCACACAAAAACAAATCACGAAAAAGACCTCTCATCATACTATGAGAACGGTTTATTTCGTTAATGGAAGCTTCGGTATAGGCAGGTGTGTCCAGGACTGTAAGCATTTTCTCTATGTACATGGAATTATCAAAGATGACCAATCCACCTCCCTTGTCTGGTTTAATTAACCTGACAGGGTGGCGGCAGAGGTCATCAAGAAGAAATGCCTGTTCTTTTGTGATGTTGTATTTAGAAGTACCAGACCTAAACTGGTTTTCCTCTGCCACATATCTGAAATCAACTTTGCATACTCCCTCAAATAACTGGAGAGACGGGTGTAGAGGTGGATTGAATACACTAGGTAACTTCAATGAGTCCTGAGAAGTGTCCGGACTGTTGTTAAAAAGTAACTTCAAATTCAGCTTCCGGACAAAACACTTTAACTCAAGGATCTCTTTTGAAATGTTACCACTTCTACTGTTACCACTTCTATTCGACAAAAGTTAA
>NC_056745.1:764031700-764073954 GCF_019279795.1 Protopterus annectens
CAAGCACTCAGGTCACTCCAAGGCAAGTACAAATATGACTCAGTCATTGTCCATGCTGGTGTGAATGACCTGAGACGTACCTCCCTGGACTACTTGAAAAGAGACATGGAGGAGCTCTCTGAGCATGTAGCCCAGGCTGGTATGACCCTGACCTTGAGTAGCATCTTACCCTCACCAAGAATGATGCCACAATATGAAGACAAGATGATCAATTTCAACAATTGGCTTAAGTATTGGTGTCATTTAAAGGGGATCCAATGCCTGTCAGCCTGGGATGACATGCTCGACAAGCCACGATGCTTCGCTAGGGACGGCTTGCACCTGTCACCCCTGGGCTTTCGGATATTGGCAAAGGCTCTTGCCACCCCCATAGTGCCTTTTTTAGGCAAGGCTCAAAAGACAAACCCACCTCCATAGGTATCACAAGGGATAAGAAACTAAGAGTAATGCTACTCAACACCAGAAGTCTAAACCTCAAGATGCAAGCACTCGAAACTCTCCTTAGTATGGAAAACATTGATATCTGTGCAGTAACAGAAACCTGGTTCAAGGCTCCCGAGAGCACCCCAGCACTACCAGGTTATACCTCATACCATGCTTCTCGGCCCCAAAACTTGGACCAAATCACAAAAGGAGGGGGAGTATCAATATTCGTCAAAGATACCCACACTGCCAGGTTGGTGGCACAGCACGAAGCATCAGAGACTATCCATGTGCAACTAACAGTGGGTAAAACTGCCTTCCAGTTTATAGCCTGCTACAGACCACCCTCCCAACCCCAGGAACCCCACTCGGCCTTCCTGAGAACACTGGAAAATATGAAGGTCTCTTCAAACACCATTATATTGGGTGACTGCAACTACCCAAACATAGACTGGGAGCATCACTCTAGCTCCAACACCCTAGCCCAAAGGTTACACCAATTTATAAACTCAAATGCTATGGAACAACTTTTTACCACTCCCATAAGAGGGGAAAACATATTGGACCTGATCATCACCAACATGGGGACTCTATGCTCCAGACCAGAAGTGTATCCCTCACTGGTAAGATCAGACCATAAACTAATCTCACTGGATACACACATCCCGACCCCACCCCATGCCCAGAAAACCACAGTGAAAAACTTCTCTAAAGCAAATTTCAAACTCCTCAAAACCGAGGTGGAATCCTTAAAAGCCCCCGGGCCTGTGGAAAATACGGCCCAGACCGCAGAATCCTTTATAAACGCATTCTATGAACACCTTCAGGAATGCATGGATCATGCAATCCCAAATAAAACCAAGATCCAATCCTCCGAAGGCAGACGTCCTGTCTGGTGGACCTCAGCCATAAACAAACTATACAATAGAAGGAGGAAGCTACTATATGATAGAGAAAAATCCCAAAAAGGAAAGGCATCTCTGATCAGTATTAGCAAAAAACTACGGGCACTCATAAAATCGTCTAAGGCCAGCTTAGAGAGAAAAATTGCACAGGACACTAAGGATAATCACAAGGCTTTCTTTAGTTATGTTAGGAACCTGGGTGGGAATTCCCAGATTTGCTCAGAATTAGTCCAAAATGACAAAATATACACTGAACCCACAGACATTGCCAACATCCTAGCTGACAGGTTCAGTGCAAACTCCCCCCCCCCCACCAAAAGGGCAAATATCTATCCCAGCAGAGTGCTGCCCCCATGACATCTCAGATGCTCAGGTAAGAGCCGCCCTCTCCAAAGCAAAAAACACAACATCAATGGGACCAGACGGTGTCCCGGGCTGCGTCCTACATGAACTCCAAGAAGAGCTAAACCCAAACAAAAAACTACTGTTTAGTCTCAGCCTTACTACAGGATGTGTACCCAAAGAGTGACGTACAGCAACAGTGGTCCCTCTCCACAAAGGTGGTGCCTCAACAGATCCTGGAAACTATCATCCCATAAGCCTGACTAGCTTGGTCTGCAAAGCTATGGAAAGGATCATAATGGACCTCATAAATAAAGATATTGGGGACCTACAGACACTGGATCCTACCCAGTTCGGCTTTGTTAAGGGCAGATTCTGCCTCTTAAACCTGGTCATTTTCTTTGAAACAGTCACCAAGGCCATTGACAAGGGGAAGGTGGTCCACACAGCCTACCTGGACCTCGCAAAAGCCTTCGATACAATACCCCACTCGGGCATTATAGATAAGCTCACCAGCTTAAATATAAACCCCTATGTCACTAGATGGGTTGCAAACTGGCTCAAGGACAGAACCCACATGGTTAGAATTGCTGGAGCCATGTCAGACTCCAAATCAGTTACAAGTGGTGTTCCACAAGGCTCAGTCCTGGGACCTCTCTTGTTCGGTATATATTTCTCGGAGGTACAGGCCAACACAGAAGGACTGTGGCTGACCAAGTTCGCAGATGACTGCAAACTGGGCGCCATAATCGACTCTCCAGCTGACACAAGCATCCTCCAAAAGGGCCTCATAGAAACAGACAACTGGTGCCAGAGCCATGGCCTCAAGGTAAACACCAAAAAGTGTATAGTCATCCCATTTGGCAAAAACAAAGTGCCCACAAATTACCACATAGGTGGTAATCCATTAAGTTCAGAAGAAGTAATTAGGGACCTGGGGATCCAAGTTGATAGCAATCGCACATTTGACAACCACGTGGTCAAAGTGGTTAGATAAACATTTTATATAGCCCACCTTATCATGAAGGGATTCACATCTAGATCAGGGGAGGTCATCGTGCCTCTTTACTCATCCCTCATCAGGCCCATAATTGAGTACAATGCCCCTTTTGGGATGTACCTTACCAGACACCTGCAGCAACTGGAAATACCCCAAAAGTACCTCACCAAGAGGATCAAAGGGCTCAAACAGATGCCATATGCTGCCGGTTCCAGCTCTACTCAGTGGCATACCGCCTGCTCAGAGGCGATCTGTGCCTGACGTATAAAGCCATCTCCAACCCGGAATTAATGGACATGTTGCACCTCAGAAAATCCAAATCCCATCGAGCTACTCACTCGAGAGACTTGAACCTCAGACCTTAAATAAATAGGACATGCTGGAGGGACAGATTCATAACCCAGAGGCTCCCTTCACTCTGGAATAAAATCCCAGTCCAGGTTAGGCAGAGTCCCTCATTGACTCTCTTCAAGAGGAATCTTGATGAGTGGATGGGAGATCATAGGTTTACCCTGGGTATCACTTCTGTGTCACTGTTAGATGGAGGCACAGTATACTAACCTCGAAAAAGGGCATAGCAAAATTAATTTAAAATGGGTGGCGAAAGCCAAACACACTCTGGCTAGGCTTATAAATGCCCTAGGGCAGATAGCCTAGTATGAACCTATGAACCTATAATGGTATTAGAAACGCAACAGTTTTGGAGAAATTAAACCATACATCTGACGCATCTACTTAAATGGCATGTTTGTAAAACAATATGCAACATGTCCAAGTTTAATCCAGAGTTATGCAATACTACCCTATTGTCTTAACTGGAATACCCAAAAATCATACCCTTACAGGATGCTTTAAATGAATTCAATGCAACTTCTAAATAGCCTTACAACCCCTGGAAGGAAGACACTAAAAGAAAAGAATGCAATTTGGCTATGCCCAAAGAGTAGAATGCTAATGCAGGATAAATAAAAAGTGTGGAAAGAGTGGTAGAAATACAAAACATCACAATATCTCAAACTTCAGAGTGCTCCACATCTGTAATAAAAAGAAAACAAATGAAGGCAAAAAACCAATACCAAACAACACTCTGAATTAGAAGTTATGTACTCACCATAACGTTCCATCTGAGTAGGTGACTTCATTTGGATGCAACCTGTGGGTATCGGATCCGACCTCGGATCCGAGCCGGCAATTCAAAAAGCTTAGGCTCCGAGCTCCTAGCTCCTCCCTCTTACCCATAACCCCTTGCCAAGCCCTAACTGACCTCAGATTGAGTTTGCCTAAATAATACTGCCTACAGTGCATGAACAAAGCAAAAAATACTCGCTCTATCAAGGTCAGGGGGATGGAGGGGGGATGGTTGCATCCAAATGAAGTCACCTACTCAGATGGAACGTTATGGTGAGTACATAACTTCTAAATCTGAAGTAGGCAGACTTCATTTGTCTGCAACCTGTGGGACAGAGTCCCCAGCTACCTGAATCTTGGGCGGCCGTCATGGAAGGATGTTCCGGAGCACCGCTGAGCCAAAGGATGCTCTTCCCCTGGAAACAACATCCACCTTATAATGAGAAATAAAGGTATGAGGCGAGGCCCAAGTGGCTGCAGCGCAGATATCATCCAAAGACACACGGGACTTAAAGGCGGCTGAAGTGGAGACTGCCCTAGTAGAATGAGCCGTAACTCTCTGAGGAGCAGGCCTACCTGAAGTGTCATAAGCCTGCAGAATACAATTAGCAATCCACCTAGATAGAGTGACTTTAGAGATTGCTTTACCCAAAGCAAATTTAGCAAAGGAGACGAACAGCTGATCTGATTGCCTGTGACCCGCCGTTCTGTGAATATAAAATCGTAATTGCCTATGAACATCCAAGGAATGCAATTTGTATTCTCCTTTGTTTGAGTACTTGGGAAAAAACACAGGTAAATTGATTGATTGGTTGATATTAGATTCTGAAGAGACCTTCGGAAGAAAAGATGGATTGGTCCTGAGGCACACCCTATCTGGAAAGAAAGAAAGGTAAGGCTTGACACATAGAGCCTGAAGTTCAGACACTCTTCTGGCTGAAGTGATAGCTACTAAGAAGGCAGTCTTCCAGGAAAGGTACTTTAGATCTGTAGAAGCTGCAGGCTCAAAGGGAGGAGCAGTAAGGGCTTGCAGAACTAAAGTTAGGTCCCAAGGTGGTACAATCTCCTTGATTGGAGGCCTCAACAAAAAAATCCCTTTGAGAAAGGTTTTGCACAACTTCGCTGTCATGAGGGGAGCTGTCTCATGACCAATGTGATAATGCGAGATGGCTGCCAATTGTACCTTAATCGTGGAAGAACTTGCCCCTTGATGAAAGAGATCTGTTAAAAAATCCAGCACTGCTGACATAGGTGCTGAGAAAGGATCCAAAGTTCTCTGAACCGCCCAAATAGAGAATCTCTTCCACTTACTCCGATAAACCTGCCTGGTGGAAGGTTTATGAGCTGCCACTAAAATGGCCTTGACCGGGGACGAGATACCGGGAGTCCTAATCAAGGATGGAACTGGAGCAGCCACGCTGTCAATTTCAGGGTGCGTAGATTGGGAACCGAAATTCCCAGAGGGTGGGAGATGAGATCCGGAATCGGATCTAGAATCCAGGGTGGATTGATTTTGTGAGACCATACAAAGGGGAACCAGGGTTGACGAGGCCAGAACGGGGCAATGAGAATCATTCTGCTCCCCAAACTGTTGGCTTTCTGCAGAAGCCTCTGCATCAGAGGTAGTGGAGGGTAGGCATAAAGGAGACCGGGAGGCCAAGCATGCACCAGCGCATCTCTCGGGAATTCCCCTGGTGGGGGAAGCAGAGCGAAGAAATTGTCGCATTTGGCGTTTGAGGGAGAGGCAAAAAGATCGCAACAGGGTTGTCCCCAAACGGCAAAAATCTTCTTCGCTACTTGAGGATTGAGAGACCACTCGTGAGGTGAAAGAATGGTGCGACTGAGTTTGTCCGCAAGGATGTTGGATTTTCCCGGAATGTGCGTTGCTACCAGAAAGCGTTTGGTGGAAATTGCCCATTCCCAGACTCTCATGGCCTCTCGACAAAGGGGATAGGACCTGGTTCCTCCCTGTTTGTTGATGTACCAGACTACCGACATGTTGTCCGTCTGGATTGCAATAGTCCCTGAAGGAAGAACGTGGTGAAGTGCTTGCAACGCTAGAAGCACCGCCCTCATTTCCAGGACATTTATATGCAAAGACGTCTCTGTGGGGTTCCACGTGCCTTGGACAATCTTTCCCGCAGAATGCCCCCCCCACCCGAGGCAAGAAGCGTCCGTGGTCACTGTGGCTCGGGGAAATGCTGCACAAAAGGGTCTCCCTGTCAGGGGCTCCGGAGAAAGAAGCCACCAAAGAAGGGAATTCTTGCATGCTTTGCTGACCGCTATCGGAGTATTGAGAGAGGAACAGAGAGGGGACCACTGAACCTGAAGGGTCCATTGGAGCACCCGCATGCATAAACGAGCATGAATAAGAAGCGGGATAGCTGCCGCCATCGAACCTAGGGCCCTCAGGACCGAAGCTGCAGTCGGAAATGGTTGCAGGACCGCTGTGACATGACACTTCAGGTTGGCAATTCTGTCTGGAGTGAGGAAGGCTCGCATTGACCTGGTGTTTAGCCTTCCTCCTATGAAATCTATAACTTGTGTGGGATGTAGTAAAGATTTCTCCCAGTTGACAGTGATGCCCAGCCTTGGGGCTAGTCGAAGAAAGTAGTCCCTGGCTGAGCACAGAAGATGCCTTGATGATGCCGTCAGGAGCCAGTCGTCCAGGTACGGAAAGACCTGTAATCCCTGGAGCCTCAGGTGGGCCGCTACCACCGCTAGAACCTTGGTGAACACCCTGGGGGCTGAGGTGAGACCAAAGGGGAGGACCCTGAACTGGTAATGACTGGCTCCCAGCCGGAAGCGAAGAAACCTCCTGGACCGTCTGTCCATGCGAATGTGGTAGTACGCGTCCTTGAGGTCGATGGAGCACATCCAGTCGTTCTCCTCAAGAGGGGGAGTATAGATTGAAGGGTGACCATCCGGAACTTTTGCTTGATTACTGACAGGTTCAGCAGGGAAAGATCTAAGATTGGTCTTAAGTCCCCCGTTTTCTTTGGCACCAGAAAGAACCTGGAGTAAAACCCTGACCCGGTTTGATCTGGGGACACACTGGATAGCTCTTTTTTCTAGCAGTTGCTCGATTTCGATAGCTGCTGCCTCCCTTTGGTCGGGTGGAACATCTGGGAGGTTGCGAGATCTGGGAACTTTGTACAGGGGGATTGTATAACCTCTGGATATCACGCGAAGCACCCAACGGTCTGATGTAATGGACTCCCAAGAAGTTAGGTGCCTCGAGAAACGCCCCCCGACTGCCTCCAGAGATGGACAGCCGGGCAACCCTTCAGGGCTGCTGCGTGGGTCTCTCAGAGAACGGTTCTCTGGACCCAAAGTTTCTAGGAGCCCCCCTGCCTCTAGGACGGCGACCTCCCTGTCCTCCTCTGCCACGGGAGGACTGGTTATCCGGAGCAGGTTGGGACTGCTGCGATTTCCGGAACCACATCTTCTTCTGTCCCTTTTGGTTCTTCGAGAAGGACCTCTGGGGAGCTGAGAAGCGGACTCCGACGGCAGACAGCGTCTTCCCGTCCTTTTCGCTCTGGACCAGTGTTTAGCGAACAGTCTTGCCAAACAAGGCAGAACCATCAAAGGGGGCATTCGCGAAAGTCGCCTTGAAGGGCTCAGCGAAATCACAGTGGCGGAGCCAGGCCTGCCGCCTCATGACTAGGCCTGCTCCGCTGGCTCTAGCGGCTCCCTCGGTAGCGTGAGAAAGTAGCCGCATAGATGTGTTAGAAACCGATCTAAGAGTGGCCATTCGGGTGGAATATACCTGCTTATCCTCACTCGACATGGACTCTGGGGGAGATGCAGCGTATTCTTTAATCAGATCCCGCTGCATCCTGATGGCGTGCCATGTAGTTCAGCGCTCTCAAAGAGAAGGTTGCTGAACTGAAAACTCGCTTCCCAATGCGATCCATCGATCGGGACTCCTTGCCCGGAGGATGCATAGAGGGACTCTCCTGGGCCAATTCCCTCTTAGTGGCTGCAGCCATCATCATGGCATCTACTGGGGGGCCCTTGCTCCAGTGAGTGCGGTCCGCGGAGAGGAAAGGATACGGTCAGGACGCTTGGGTACAGGCTCAACGGTGTCCGGATCCTTCCACGCTCTGATGGAAATAAGGTCCACCAGAGGGTCGGCAGGAGGGGACACCCAAGAGGTAGACGGGCCCGCCTCGAATGCCTCCAAGAACACAGACTCGTCTGAGGAAGCCTTGGGGGCAGACCACCCCCCCGATCCTTAACATTTCCATAATGTCTCCAAATGAGACGTCTTCAGGGGTGATCTTGGGGAGCCTTCCCTTCATCCAAGTCTGTGTCTTGATAACGGACTAAGGGGAGTCCATGTGCCTCCTTTTGCACTTACGCTTCCGAGGTACTTCATCGGGGGGGCTGTCCGAGGAGTACTCTTCCGCAGCTGGAAGTTCCAATGGAACTACTTGGGACATCGAGGCGGGCTGTCCCTGGGACCGGCTGGTGGGAGCCTGGCCCAACTGCAAGGGAGTGCGGGGTGGAACCGTGGCAGGGACCGGGGGCCCGGACGTCCTCAACAGTGCCCTTTCCACTACGTCGAATGCCGAGGGGGAGCCAGCTTCTCTAAACCCCGAGCCGACCCCCACTCGGATCCGGCGCGGATCGGGCGAGCGAAACCGTCGGATCCGAGACCAGTGTGCTCCGACCTGGGCGGGCGAAGACACACCAGCTCCTCGGATCCGAGGCTCGGTCCTCGGCTCCGAGAGGTCGGGTCCGGTACCAAGCACTCAAGGGATGGGACGGATCTGAGGTGCGCCGACCTATCGGATCCGACCCACCCCTGGATCCAACTCTGCCCGGCGCCGACAGCTCCGAACCCATGGTATGGGTTGGAGAAGGAGCCAAAGGGGTGAAAAAGTCAGCCCCTCCCGGCTGGGGGCTAGGAGCACTCCCATTTGCATTTGGGCCTGGATGAATTTCCTCATCATCCGGTCCATATCTGCTTCACTCATAGAGAATGTGGATCTGGTGGAGGCCACCGAAGCGGACCTAGAAAGCCGCCTTGGGGACCTCCCTGAAGGGCTAGCCTCCTCCTCCTCGGGTCCAGGAGAGAACCGAGGGGAGTGGAGCCGAGGAGGAGGAAAGCTAGAAGGCACAGGGGAGGCCCGCTTAGATGGAGGAGCTGAACTGGAGGTTTCAGCTCTCCGTTTGTGGTGCCTCTCCCTGTGCCTCTCCTTCTTCTCTCTCTCCCTAGAAGACTCTCTCTCCTCCGGCAACTTAGAGGGAGGTTGAGTCCCAGCCGGAGGAGGAGAGCCCACAGCAACTGCTTGCTGAGTAGAAGGGGCAGAAGCCGAAGCGGCATCTGGAGGGAGAAGTCCCGCCAGTACCAGCCGACCTCCGCTCCCTCAAAGCTCGGGGGTTGAACCCTGCACAAATGGTACAACCAGATGACAGGTGTTCAACCCCAAGCATGACCGAGTGTGGCCATCCGCTGGGGATAGCTTATGGCCACACTCGGTACATTTAGAGAAAACAGCCTTATGGGCTTCAGTCATATTAAGCCCTAACAGGCCTAAACAACACACACACACAAACTACGCAAAACCCGAGAATTTTTTAAAAATAAAGAGAGAGGAAAGCCTAACACAATCACTACTGACAATTTAAACTAAAAAAGTTAAAGTTATTGAAAAATTTCCTGTCAGAAAAAACTTATCTCGCTAGGAGCTCAATGGAATCCGTCGCAACTTGAAAGCGGCAAACGAAATCTGAGGTCAGTTAGGGCTTGGCAAGGGGTTATGGGTAAGAGGGAGGAGCTAGGAGCTCGGAGCCTAAGCTTTTTGAATTGCCGGCTCGGATCCGAGGTCGGATCCGATACCCACAGGTTGCAGACAAATGAAGTCTGCCTACTTCAGATCTATAGTTAACCCAACCCTATAAAGATTCCAGTAATCTATTAAAGACATCTGGCATCCTTGTCAAAAAATCAACCCTAATCCTTCTTCCAAAAACTTGTCACTCAAACCTGCAATAGAATTCATCTTTTATTTCATAGATAGTATAGTGTTCCTAACCAAGAATTCACACATCCAATCCCAGCCCTGCCCAACAACCATATTTCACTACATCCACTTTCACCTTCAAACCAGGTCCCTCATTCCATGTAAAACAACTCAAACTCAAACCATATTCAGCTTCAGCTGATGACCTTTCCAAGTTGGTACCTTAAAATAGCAGCCAATAGCATTGCCTATCTCATCTCAATCCTTATAAATATGTCAGTCTAGGAACCTCATATGTCCCCTTTCTTTGGAAACAATCACACATTATATACACAAATTAGAAAATTCAACAGACATCACTAACCTTAGACCTAAAGTGATCTTAGGTTCATGGGAGAATAGTAGGCCAATTGCCCCAAATTCAGAATCAAACTGTGTATTCCACACCTCCCATAAAACGAACACTCACCTCTAACCCTTATAGATACTGTTAATAAAGAAAGAGCTAATGACAAACTAGTCTCCCCCTTAATTCTATACTTGTCTAAAGCCTTCAACACATTTTGTCACACCAAAATTCTACTTCAACTGTCTATATTAGGTCCATCACAGAGCACCCTTCTATGATTCAAAAGTTACTTTTCCAACAGGTATCCGTCAGTACAATGGCACTCTGCCCTCTCTCCATACCTCTTAGTCATCACCAGTGTACCATGAGGCTCTATCCTTGGTCTCCTCCTCAATACACCAGCACCCTCCACTAATCTACACAAAGGGCTTCCCTAATGCAGTACACTGATGCCTTCACACTCATACGTATATCAGATAACTTGGCACATCTCCAAAAAATTACTCAGGAAGCTGTAACAGACACTGAAACATGGTTTTGTAACTCACAACTCATGCTCACCCCCCACCCACAAAATACTACCATTTCCCTCTGGGCTGTCTCATGAAAAACAACATTCAAAATCCTCTCACTTAATATAACACCATCAGAAGTCACTTCTAATAGCAAATAATAAGGCAGGATATGGGATGATTGTAAGTAATACTGAATAACAATAATAAATAATAATAATAATAATAATAATTCTGAAAGTGGATGATGACCTCTAAGTTTGCAGATGAGTGCAATCTTGGAGAAGTCACGGACTCCTCAAATTATATGGCCATCCTGCAGGGAGGCTTGTCTTGAATACTGGTGTCAAGATCATGGTCTAAAAGTAAATACCAAAACTGCATTATTGCATAGTTTGGGAAGTCATCTATACGTGGGAACTACTACACTGACAATTTGCCCCTAAGACTTGACCCAGTTGTTCAGGGTTTGGGAACTTATGTGGACAGTGACTTAACATTTGACCAACATGTGTCTGTTGTTGTAAGAAAGTCCTTCTATATTGCACAGATTGTAAACAATGGGATTGTGTCTAGATCTATAGATGTCATTGATCCCCTTTACTCAGCCTTCATTGGGCCAGTTATTGCACATAATGCCCTCTTTGGTATGTATCTGTTCAGACACATGCAACAACTGGAGCTCCCACAAAGATACCTTACTGAAAGGATGCAAGGCCTAAACAACACATCCTTCATGGACTGACTGCAACCCCTGTCACTATACTCAGCTGGCATACAAGGCATCCTCTGACCTATTACTCGTGGTTTTACGACACATCAGTAAGTCCAACGGCATCAGAAATACTTTGCCTAGGTATCTAAACCTCTCCTGCAACATTAACAGGTTGGAGGGACAGGTATATCTCGCAGGTGATACTGCTGCTGTGGAACATACTCCTCATCCACATGAAACGCAGCTCATCCTTGTCCATTTTCAAGTGCAACTTAGATAAATGGATGGGAAACAGAAAATTTACCTCAGATCTGCCCTATTGCACTACCAATGGGCAGATGCAGCTACTAAATGCTTTACATATGCATAGGCCCACTCAAATTATCTATGGGATGATCCCAGTTTTTCACATTAGGGTAATATGTAATTATCATCCATGGGTAAGGTCAATCTATAACCAAGTGGGAAAGAATAGTTCAAACACAAAAAGGGAAATTAGCTAGATAAAATGGCCTGCAAGAGCAGCTAGCCTAGTACTTACCTTACCTATGAACCTATAATCTTACATTTGAAATGCACATACAAAACTGTATAAAAAAAAATCAACAAAAACTTGCACTGCTTTACTGATTCAAAAACGTTCTCACCAACACAACTAAAGCTGTATGTTCCACTACTTAGCACCTCCCCTCACTAGTTTATGGAACACCCATTCTTATTAACTTCCAGGCAGCATAAAAAGCAAAATTTGAGCAATGCTATAACAAAGTGGCTACATTTGCAGCAAATGACCCTTTCAGAACCCACCAACTGACATATACACAGCTGCTTCCCACCTACAACATTAGCCAACAATAATCTGCTTGTCTAGCACTAAATACGGTTCAGTACAACTATGTTCATACTCCATCATTACCATTCAGTGAGGAAAACCCTTTCTGTCCACAACCCTATCAAATTTGCAGGGCTTGATCTACATTTATACCATGTTGCCAAGGCCTGGGACGCCTTACCTATATCCATCAGATCAATACCCTCCCTTCAGTACTTCAAAACCATTCAGAAATAGTTCTTAGCCAACATCTGTCTTGGTTTTTGTTCAACCTCAGGATAATGGTATTCCTAAATATGAAAAAGTTCCTCATCATACCTTACACCTACTTACTTGCCCTTTCCACTCACGTCCTAACTTTATCTAGATAAAAACAGACACCTACCCAGTTAGACTTTCCTGTTAGTCAGACTTCAGTAAACAAATTACATGTATGACCTTGTCCTTACAAATGCTGGTAATCTCCAAGTGTAGTACCTCGCAGGATGTGCAGTAGCAAGTCTCGCCCCCGAACACACCTCCTGGTCAAGTGCGCATGAATATTTATTTGGCTCCTGTCTTACAATCAAACGTGTACAAACAATATTTTGGATTGTAGCATTAATATGAAGCATTTTGCAGAAACAAATGCACACACACAAAACTTGTTTGCCACACCTACTATGCACAGCTTGTCATAACCTGTCATCTCCTGATGCATTTTATTTTGATGATGCTTAGGTACGGTAGTTGAGTCAAACAACGATGCTTGAAAAAGAGTTAAAATTCATACTAAAACAATGAATATCCAGCACAACTGGTACAACGGGGGCTGAAAAAAGTTACCAGTGAACTGTCAGTATACTGGGTTAACCAAGTAACCAAGTAATTAAAACTGTAAAGAGTTAGGCAGAAATGAATCTATGAGCCATTCCCAAATACAAATCAAAATCATATTTATTCAGTTTTATAGTCAATGACTCGTGTGTGGTGGCCACGGTGGTGCAGCGGTTAGTGTTCCCACCTCACAGCAAGAGGTTCTCTGGTTCGATTCTTGGCTGGGGTGCCTTCTGTGTGTAGTCTGCATGTCCTCCCTGTGGTCGCGTGGGTTTCCTCCAGGTGCTCTGGTTTTCTCCCACATCCCTAAGACATGCAGTAGGTGGATTGGACACTCTAAATTGGCCCTAGGTGTGAGTGTGTGCGTGCCTTCTGTGGAAGGTTGGGCGCCGGGCTGGCAACTCGACACTGTAAAATTCCACTGCCAATCATGAGCAGACAGGTGATCCACTGTGGCCCCTAACCGGGAAAAGCTGAAAGAAGAAGATAGTCAATGACTCGTGTGGTGCACTAATACAGAATACTGCAGTTGCAGGTATGTATTATGGGGTGTGATTTTGGACAAAGCAAAAAATATTGGTGCGGGAATGGCTATTGGGTATATGCCTGTTTTACTGTTTTATAGATTTACTGATCTTAAATAATTAATAAAGTTACCGATGCTTTACTGTACTGAACTAGAGTAACTCATCATTTGACCAATGCTCCACGGTAGTTCACCCTGCCAATCATGTACGGTCACCCTGCCAATCATGTACGTTACGCCCACTCCACACCCAAAGCTGAGCAGAACAGAGTGCAAGGTACTTCACTTGGAGATTACCCAAATGCTTCCCCTGCCTTCACCCCACTAATATAATACAATACAATCTGATATACAACTTATGATTGCAACAACTACCCTGCCAAAACCAAAATAGAAATTAAACCCAGATAAGGAAATCTGTGGAAATAATTGTCCACCCATACCACAAGAAAATCATCAGACTGAAAAAATAAGAAAGCAACATTACTGGTCAATAACTACTTCATAATGCTCAACTATCCCTGATTTTGCCTCATATTATTTACCCTTCTCATTATAAAATGTCTTCTGGTAAATCATGAAGACTACAGTTGGTCTATAATGTCAGACATTAGAGTCAGTCTTTAGGAAATCCATGTTGTTGAAAATCCATTTTCCTCCTACTAATGTGAATTAGAGTAATATTTAAAAGTTATACATGATTTTGGACTTGTAAAGACTCTGGTGGTCATTAGTCTAGTATAAACATATGAATCTACTAGTTATGTACAAGCCATGGCACAACAATGCACTGAATGCATCAGCCGTACTTATTTCTTCCTACAACATATGCTCCAAATTCAAGACTTGACATAAATAACGAAAGAGAATCAAAATAATCTCATACATAAAAACATACAACTAACCTGTAGCATCCTACAGTAGGCTTGTACGCATGTACATAAAAACATACAACTAACCTGTAGCATCCTACTGTAGGCTTGTACGCATGTACATAAAAACATACAACTAACCTGTAGCATCCTACTGTAGGCTTGTAAGCATGTACATAAAAACATACAACTAACCTGTAGCATCCTACAGTAGGCTTGTACGCATGTACATAAAAACATACACCTAACCTGTAGCATCCTACAGTAGGCTTGTAAGCATGTACATAAAAACATACAAGTAACCTGTAGCATCCTACAGTAGGCTTGTACGCATGTACATAAAAACATACAACTAACCTGTAGCATCCCACAGTAGGCTTGTACGCATGTACATAAAAACATACAACTAACCTGTAGCATCCTACAGTAGGCTTGTAAGCATGTACAAGAATGTCTCACTGGAGCCATGTCTAACTAACCTGTAGCATCCTACAGTAGGCTTGTAAGCATGTACAAGAATGTCTCACTGGAGCCATATCTATCTAACCTGTAGCATCCTACAGTAGGCTTGTAAGCATGTACAAGAATGTCTCACTGGAGCCATGTCTAACTAACCTGTAGCATCCTACAGTAGGCTTGTAAGCATGTACAAGAATGTCTCACTGGAGCCATGTCTAACTAACCTGTAGCATCCTACAGTAGGCTTGTAAGCATGTACAAGAATGTCTCACTGGAGCCATATCTATGTGTGAAGTGGACTGTTGCTTCAATTGAGCCAGCAGAAAAACCTACCTAGTATTTGAGCAATAAAACATTGCCATAATCACTTTCACATACAGCACCCCACAACAAAACTAATTATAAACTTATTGTCACTGTCCACAAAAGGAAAACACAATAAATGTTGTATAAAAAATACATAACTAATAAGCCCCACAAAAACCTTCAACAATGACCACATCTTCTCGGTTGAGCTCAAACCCAGCAGAGCAAAGCAAAATGAACATGGCGAACCTCCTAGAAAATAGGACTCCCACGCCATCAGTAAAAAAATAACCAGTATGCAATGGAGTAACATGTCTCTATTAACACAAACACACACCTAAATTACTGCACACTCAAGAGTGCTGGAAAACTAGGAACCTGTGTAGAATTAAACCTATAATACAAAGCTTTACACTATATAAACCATGCAAGATGGAAACAAGTACATCAAATACATACTGTCCACTTAAATTTCTCCAGTAATGAAAGCAAAACACAAGAGATGACATCAATAACAGTCTAAATTAGAATCTCCGAAACATAAAAAATGTTCACTTACCTATAATGTCCACATGTCTAGTCTAAACAAGTCCCATTAATTCTTTGAGCAACCATCTCCTACAATGTTGACTGCATCTCCAGATGGCTTGCACAGATTCTACAGAACAGCTTAAACAGCAGAATATTGCCATTATCTGTAAAACTTACTTCAAAATTCAAGCCACCTACAGCAAAGCATGACAGTCATTTATAATTCCAGTGTCACCAACCACGAAAAGTAAAATTGTTAAAAAAAACAGTACTAATTTAATAAAAGACTGCAATAATCTCTTGTTAAACCTTCCCTTGTGACTGTAACTTCCACAACTAAGCAGAATTCTGTAGAAAGTGACACACACATTATTTCATAAACCAGCATACCTACCCCCAAACAATTAAGCCAAGTGTTGTCTGTCCACATGATGCACCTAGACAATATATGACTTTACTACTTTGTAATGAATGCATGAATAGATAACACTGGCTAACACATTCAGATAAATACATACATTCAATTGCAAAAGACATTTAACAGCTTAGCATTTCAATGTCTCATTCAGTGAAATGAAAGTCAATGCCAATCCAGAAACCAATGCACTTAGCACCTCATCAAGTTGAATAAGACCATTTTCACCTCTGCTGGCACCCATTGTTTAATCCATTATGTCCAGATCAAAAACAAAAAAGCCAAGGATGACTGTAGCAATTTTAGAATAATTAACATGCAAACCAATTGACTTGGATGTCTTTTACCACAAACTGAAAAATGTGCGACTATTTTTATATATTTAGTCAATGTTTTGGTTAATTTAACAAAGTTCAAGAAAATGAATTTTCAGTGGAGATTGATATCTGCAGAAAATGATAATAAAGCTATGTATACATTTGTAAGAGCCATATTTATAGGCTTGTAACACAGTTGGAACAGATGTGAAAAAATAAGTTCAGTGAAAGTCAGGAGAACCACAAATCTCTTGGGCAGCTGATCTTTGTGGTTCCCCTGACTTTCATTGAACTTATTTTTGAGAACAGTTGCGAAACAAAGGTTGGCATGAGAGGAAACATATTTATTTTAATGCTCTAAATGTATGAGTTGGGTTAAGTCTGAAGATGGCCTGAAACACAAAAGGAAAAAGTACATCACACTATTTTGACTTGTATACCTTTTTTGCTGTAGTCATGTAAACATGTTATGGTCTTGCAATGTACTCACCAGTGCACACACTGTCTGTAAAAATATCATGCATATACCTTTTGTACAAGTCTTCTTGACACACTGTAAAAGATCTCAGCCTTCAGAGCAGACAAGACTTCTTCTCCACTTCAACATACTGCAGCTCCATTCCTGTCGCCCAACAGTCACCAGGAAAACAGGCCTAAGCATGTTATGCCTACTAACTCTGCTTCCATAGAAGGCCGTAACTTAGTCATATGTCATAGATTCATAGGAGATGCAAATCAATTGAGCTGCAAAGACGTTTCAGCTTTGCCAGTCCTCCCTTTTCAAGAAGGGCTAGGCCTGATGACTTTATGAATACCCAACTAGTTTTCCTTTTTAAATGCAGAAAGTGTGTCACACTGTTAAACTGGGAGAGCTAGTTTGTTCTAGAAAGGTGTGTAATCACTGTGTTGTAAATCTATACCTCCATCATGTGCATTTATTTGTGGGAATAGATGTACATCTGTGGTCTGAGCTATTTGGTTTATGGATGTATAAGAGTTTTTAGATTATTGGATCCACTGTAACCAGCAAAGCCTCTTTGTGTCACAGTAGTAACACACGATAACCCTGTCCGTAATGCTAGCCTGTGTCTTAAAAAAAAATAAGCTGTTGCCATAACACTACCACTACAGAAGACAGTTGTGACTCTCATCACACATTTGCACGTGTATACACACACACACACACACACACACACACACACACACACACACACACACACACACACACACAGTAAATTTGTCCCCTAACCTAACCCTAAACAGTCACAATCACACACCTTAATCTGTCCTCTTACCCAGTCTATCCCCTAACCCTATAATACACACACACTTGTGTGTGTGTGTGTGAATGTAACAGTATATGTATATATATATATATATATATATATATATATAGAGAGAGAGAGAGAGAGAGGGAGAGTGAAAGAAAGATACACTTACATGCACATACACTCTGTCGCACACACACACACACACACACACACACACACACACACACACACACACACACACACACACACACACACACACTATGTATTAATATAGTTATATATACATATATAATGGCTATAGATAGATATAGACATATATGAAATATTTATTACTTTATAAAGCAGCACAACAGGAGCTGGTGTTGATAAATAACAGCTGACCTGAATGCACATTTAAGGACAGATAGAACAGGATAGGAGGACTACCTGGGTCCACATGGGTAGGTCAATAGGAATAAAGAAGGAGATGCCACTCTAGACTTCTGTCAAACAGCTTGATAGTAGCCAACACGTTTCAAAAAATGACATAATTTATTTATTTTATTTTACATTTGTTGACCAGGATAGTCTGACTGGATACATGTCCATTTTCAACAGGAGCTGGTGTTGATAAATAACGGCTGACCTGAATGCACATTTAAGGACAGATAGAACAGGATAGGAGGACTACCTGGGTCCACATGGGTGGGGCAATAGGAATAAAGAAGGAGATGCCACTCTAGACTTCTGTCAAACAGCTTGATAGTAGCCAACACATGTTTCAAAAAAATGACATACCCCGGGATTCATGAACCTTGCGCCAGGCGCACGCATAGCGTAGGCGTTATAATGCCAAATATGGCCGCCGAGCGATTCAGGTACGACTCAATACCACGTGCACTACCGGCGTACGCCAGATCTGCGCAACCCCTGGCGTAGGTATGCTAAACACCCTATGTGCGGTGTGTCACCATGCAAATGAAGGCATATAGAGATTCACGAAGTGGTGCAGGCGTAGCATAAGCTCACGGCAATGTAAACCAAAAAAAACGGTTTACATTTCCACAAACATAACAGCGGAGTAATGGAAGAGTGTCAGACCCAGGTATCACACAGTTAACATATGCCAATGGTGAAATACACAGACAATGTCAAAAGAAAACATGCACAACACGTAAATAACAACTTAAATGGCATGTCCACAGCAACTCACATCAGAACCCTAGGACATGTTTGCGGAAGGTGCAACACAATGAAATAATATAACAATGTTATAAAACAGCAGCGTAATACACGGCAGGTTCACAGCATAATACACCATGGTATGCATGGAACGCCACAACCACGGTGCAAGGGTTGCCAAGGACTCGTGGCAGTGTTCGGCGTGGTAACTATGAATTAGTAGTCAATGCCATGCAAATGAGGCAGATAATACTGAATCGCAAATCCCCCGCCGGCGTAAGGCTGTACCAAACGGCGCAGCGGTAATACACCGAGGAGTGGCTCAGAGGGAATACATGTCATCTGCAGAGGGGTGTGCCACTGTAGCAGGAAGCACATTGGAGCACAGCAAACCTGGGCTGTACATCGCAAATCACAGCTGCAGGACCGGGGTGTGGGGTAATAGTTCAGCTGAGAGCACACAATGCGTGCAGAAGTGCATGTGTACGAGGATGACTACGTTCCCTTAACCTAGTCATGTGACGCTTGCCCCGCAAACAACATCGGAAACAGGAAGGTGATGTTAAGAATATGAGGAAATGCGGAAGAAGTGTAATTGGAGTACTAATGAGCAATCAACACTAATCAACCCACAAAGGCCAATTGGCGGCAGCTGACAACTCTGCATGCAGAAACCTGCAAAATGGGATAGGGGAGGCATATGAATGCAAAGAAAGTAGGGGAGGTAGCAGATTGCAAAGATAGAAGACCTGACACAGCAGAGCAAAGCAGACAGGCAGCACAATGGTGGCAGCACACAAAACGCATGATATGCCATGTCCCAGAAAGTACAAATGACAGTGCTCTGCAGGATGCATGCCAGAAAATAGTAGGTGCAACGTGCAGAAATAGTAAGGGAAGGTCGAAAGGTAATCCATGGCAGGCAAGAGTAATGCAACACCAAAGGCAACAGCGTTGTAGTGCCATCGGTAAAACACGGAAGATAACCCCCAGATACGGCCGTACAAACACACCCTATGACATCATCGGTGTGCACAGCACAATAGTATAAAGTGTGAATGCACACAACACACAGCCGTGTATTCCCAAATGCCGCACCATAGGTGTAAACACACGGGGAACTTTTAAAATGTACATGTTGGGTGCTGCCGTGGCTGTGATCCATCAGCATGTGTTAGAGACAGACGGTGTTGTGGAGGAGGATGCCGACAACCACCGTAGGCCTCGGAGGAGAAGGAGAGTGTTCAGACCAAGGGTAACCTACCAGGGGCTACAAGACCTGGAGATAGTAGAGCGTTACTGGGTGGACAGGGCAAATAGTGGAGCTGTGCCGGCCACGCCTGAGAACAAGAAACAACAGAGGGGAACCCATCCCAGTGGACACAAAGGTATGTGTAAGCTTGCGAATACTGGCCACAGGTACCTTTCAAAGGCCAACTGGAGATATAATGGGCATCTCACAGGCATCAGCATCCAGGGTACTACACCAGTTCCTGGATGCCATGTTACCACATGCCAATGAGCATATATACTTCCCCAGATCTCAGGAGGATTTGGCTAGCAATATGCGCCACTTCCACCGTGTGGCACAATAACCAGAGGTACTGGGTGTGATAGATTGTACGCACATACAAATCAAGTCACCACCTGGCGAGCAGGGTAGACGCTACATAAACCGCAAGGGATTCCCCTCCATCAATTGCCAGGTCGTGTGCAATGCTCAGGGCATTATCATGGATGTGTGTGCTGGCAGCCCTGGAAGTTACCACGACTCCCATATCTGGCATGCCTCACAGCTGTATCAGGTATTTGCCAGGGGGGACATCCCACAAGGCCATCTTGTGGGGGATGCTGGCTATGCACTGGAGCCGTGGATGATGACTCCCATCAGAAATGCACACACACACATGCAAGAACGCCATAATGAGGCACACGCACAAACCAGAATAATCATAGAGCGTGTGTTCGGGATGCTGAAATCACGGTTCCGGTGCTTGGATACATCTGGTGGAGCCTTGCAGTACTCTCCAGGCACATGTGCCCACATAGTCATAGTATGTGCCATGCTACATAATATGATCCTGCGGAAGCAGCTGCTGCAGGGACATAATGGTGAAGGGCCACAAAGCCCACCACAACTGCCAAGGCCAGTCCAGGCACAGAGGGTTCCAGACCAGGAACACACTGTGCCAGCCCCAGAAGGCAGACGGAGGCTTACCCAATATGCCTACGCCTTGGCAAAGAGGGAATGTATAGCACATACTCTGACAGCATAGGCCCCATGGACTGACACCTCCCTACCTGCACACACAGTGAAATGGACGGCACACAAACATGACCACCTGTAAACTGTACTGTATGGGTGGCCGCATGTGTGACTCCAACATAGGCAGCCCCCAAACACTGTACACCCAACAGCCAGTGGAGCATGTAACGCCAACACCTGAACAGTACGTGGGTCCTACAGCATACGGCGTTGCTGTATGCCTGCCACGTTCGCTGCAAGATGTATACATATAAATATATATATATATATATATATATATATATATATATATATGTGTGTGTGTATATATATATATATATATATATATATATATGTAGATAGATATATATTATATATATATATATATATATAGAAATATATGTACACATATACATATATATACTACAGTTAAGACAGGGAATTAGAGGGATATAAGGTGACTGAGATGTAACCCGCGATATCTCTACATAGTATACATAGTGAAACGACAACCTGAACATCCGGGAGGTTCAACATAAGAGGATACCGCCAACCATGGAACGGGTAACATACCGATATGCATAACCGCGAGGCGGAAAGATCGCCAGACCACAGTACTGTAACAGTACATGCGCGTGTAATAGTATGATGATATGAAGGGAGAGGTAGACACCGCCGCCGGTGTTGCGGTCCACGTAGGTACTGTGTGCAACCGTCCCCGTGAGTGCCGTAGTATGTGTACGTGTGCGCTGAGGGTGCCGTGTGCGTCGCTGTGTGAGTGTAATGTGTGTGTGTCTGCAACATGTGTATGTTGGTGCCACGTTAGAGGCAGAGTGGAATATTAGGTGTAGGCATACGGTAAACTAGCCTCAGGCATATGTACACTACTAGTCCCAAAGTAGTAGTGACAGCCCCACCCTGGCTAGGTGTGTCGCGACATAGAACGATACAAAGTGAATATGTCCCAGATGGTAGCACAGGAATATACCCCATATGAAATGGAAAGGACGTATGTAATAGTCATGCCTGAATGCACGACACTGATATGTTAATTGCAATAAGATACGTTGGCAAAGTCACACAGCAATAGGTATGTATCGCAGAAATACGTATGTGCTACCCCAGTACTGACCGTGGCCACGTGTCGGCCAGTAAACACCGCTGTGTGTTCTACAAGTGTCAAACAATCAATTCCCATCTGAATATGTGGCAACCACTGGCAAACAGGCTATCCCAACAACAGGACCACAATGACTGCAAATATCTGGGACAGAATGACAAGGGATAGTTGTCACGCATTACACAACCGCTGATATACCACAGATGTTACGGAGGTATACATGCATCAAGCTCACCCGCAGGCGATACCGACACCACATGACAACAGCCCAACCTACAATCCCATAACAAAAGACAATTAACTGTCAACTCTCCAAGTAGGGACGGAGCATACAGACAACTATACTGGTTATGTAGAGATGCAAGGCCCACAAACCGTATCCGTGACGTACAACCACCGACATCCCCCACTGAACATAATAAAGGAATACAAACCGTAACAGCAGCACAAACATACAGTCGGTCAATGACATCTGCATAACCACAACATATCGCGTGGGGGACACAATTAAAGGCGGCTGCATAATTGCATGCGTTGTAGCAATGCAAACAATAGCCATGTTACAGTTATGAAAGCAATACTCCGTTATTATACGTCGGCAGGACAGGTACACCCACTTGTTGAAACAAATACTACACCTGTCACACACAATCCATGGGTGACATGAATGCAGACCATACTTGTTCCCATGCATAGCAGATGCAGTCACACATAACATAAGACAATACAGACCATCCCCACGAAGGTAGGGTGAATATCCAACGCCCAGGCGGAGAATCCAATTATACCCCAGTATCGACGCGTAATTACCGAATGGAGTAGATGCACAGGTGATATGCACGTAATTACTCACGTACACATAGCCGCTGATATACCACAGAAGTTACGGGGGTATACATGCAGCAAGGCCACCTGCAGACGATATTGGAACCAATTAACAACAGCCCAAGCTACACTCCCATAACAAAAGACTATTAACTGTTAACTCTCCAGGTAGGGATGGAGCACACAGACAACTATACTGTCTATGTAGAGATGCAAGGCTCACAACCCTTATCCGTCACGTACAACCACCGATATCCCCCACCGTAGATATTAAAGGAATACAAACCGTAATAGCAGCACAAACATACAGTCAGTCAATGACATCTGCATAACCACAACATCTCGCGTGGGAGACACAATTAAAGGCGGATGCATACTTGCATGCGTTGTATAAAGGAATACAACAGCCATGTTACAGTTTTGAATGCAATACTCCGTTATCATTCGTCGTCAGGACAGGGACACCCACATGTCGAACCAAATACTACACCCTACACACACAATCCACGGGTAACATTACTTCGAAATATATGCAAATAAAGTCAAACTCGTGGAGGAAATAAGGCTCTTTCCAAAAACTTTCACCAACACTTTAATCCACACAAAAGGTTCGAAGCAACACCAGGAACACTCCACACTCTTACTTCGAAATATACCTGTCGCCATGCATAGCGGTTGCAGTTACACATAACATAACACAATACAGACCATCTCCACGAAGGTAGGGCAAATAGCCAATGCCCAGGTGAGGAATCCAATTATACCACAGTATCGACGCGTAATTTCCGAATGGAGTAGATGCACAGGTGATATGCACGTAATTACTCACTGAGGAACAGCAATTGGTGGGATGAATTCACATGTTGCAGGTATCGACGTATTTAAGGATGACTCTCAGGATATTCAAACCGTATGCTCATACCGAACCAGCAGTGTACAACCGAAAGCGAAAGAAAACGAAACACGGAATGAAACACCAACAAGGTATGTAGAACACACGATATGTACGGTTGTGTAACGCATGATGTGTATGACTAAGCTGTACTGTATGTGAATGGTGGTTGTAATTAATTACACTTGTCCGTAATGCAGAAAGTGGTGAAAGGTAGTTATGTAGTGATATCCTGCTGAGCATACCAACGCTTGTGGACACCGTGTGTACAGCAGTGGGACATCATGTACACAGCGGAGACACCACAAGGGATGCCACAGGGGGGCATTAGAGAACAATGCCATACCACATGCCGTTGCTGGCAGTGGATGTCCAACAAGGAAGTGCCATAGCAGGGGATAGGACATGTATGTATACTGTCACAGCACGCATGTGTATGGGCATATACCGTCGATGTCATACGTAAGGTGCGGCCGACGTGCAAGTATGCCCTGCATTAGGGGATACTATGTGAAATATGTGTAATGTAAAGCTGTCTAGGTAGATATGACAGATATCATACACAGTATCACAGGCATATCATGCATAACACAGGTATCGCCTATTGGTATGTACAATAACAGGATACATATGGCCTGTAGGTATGGGACAGAGTAGTAGCATGAAAGCTAGCCGAAATGGAAGGGACACCAAGTAACCATGCCCAAAGGACCTGTAGCAGCTGCACAGGTGCACAGTGGGCAACAATGCAGTCTGGCAGGTCCATGTGTAAACACATGTGCAGTGTACACAGTAGTGTCACCTCCCCATGGTAGTGTCCTGTGAACAGCAGAGGCGGGTGTCAACTGCACATCTACACAGTACCGCTGCTGTGGTGGTACCAGGACTGTGTGTCACTCAAACAGCAAGGGAGGTATCACATGAACAGTGCTACTGTGTGTCCCTGCGGGATGTGCACAGGACCTATGTTCCACAGCATGGTGTGTGTTGTGTTTGTGGAAGTAACACAGAAGCCCAGCCCATGCAGTGTGGCGTGTGTGCACATATCCAGGAGCATTCCGTTCACACTGCCCACCGCAGATGTCATGTATGAGGAGTATATGCATCAGTAATGTGGAGGACATGGGCCGTGTCAGAGCAGAAGACACCCCGAGTATGTGGTATGCAGATGTGTACAGATGTGTTGTCCGTATGTCAGCCGCATATGTAAACTGTCTGAGCCCGGTAAACATCGTGGCATGACAATGTTGTGCCATGTAAAGCTGTAGCTGTTGTTGAAGGTACACCATAAATGTGGTATTGTACCCTTGACTGTGTGTAGATGTGTGTATTTCACAGGTACAATGGCTACCTATGTACCAGCATCACACACAGTACAGATAGGTGTGGCCTTGCAGAAGGGTATCCATGCCACAGTGGAATACGGTAACCACAGGACTGTGTGTGGCATATGTGTGTACAGCAACCATGTACAATGTGATATGTATGTACGGGACCAGTAACCATGTGATAGTCAGTGGGTGAATGTTGTTATGCAAAGGTGATGTGCATGCACCATGTGTCATGCATCCTGATGCCATGATACTCATATGATGTATCCGCCACACTGACACCCGTATGGTTGGTATCGGTATGAGCTGGTGGAGAAATAATGGCGCTTGGTATGTAGGCGTGGGATATCTAGGCATGGACAGTACTCTGTGACAGCATGTTCTGTATGTAAGCATATAGTGAACATGAGGGGCCCCATGACTGAGGACTGTGTAATGTAATATGTACCTGACATGTAGTAGGTACTATGGTATGCTCGCACCACTGTGTGTCCTGTCCATGAGCCACATAGCATAACATCCTGAGACACAGGGTATGATGTGCAGGTGGATGTGTAAGTTGCCAATACCAGAATGTGGAATGGTGCTGAAAGGCAATGTGAGGACAACGTCTGATGTGTCGGCCTCCGTACCACCCCAACCGCCCATGCAACGGTATGACAGGTGGCCAGCATGTGTATGTGCCGTGCTGTGGTATACACAAGCCCAACAGGGGTGCTAGGAAAGGCCTGGAGGCCATCAATGTGTGTGGGAATCACGTTCGTGAGGATGTGCCCCATTGCCATTCAGAATGGTCCAGTCATGGGTGTATGACTACAGTCCCACACGTGCAATGCAATGCCACCCGTGGGTAGTGTGAGAAATGCCGCTGTGCGGCGGTCAGGGTACACAATGTCCGACAACAGGCTAGCAGTGAATATAGTGGCCTGGTGCGGAGACATATACCGAACAGGTTGGTGGGACATTACAGCCAGGGACATCGGAAGGTGACATCGGGCCAGCGTCCCAGGACATATCGTGTGCATGTCAGTACTGTGTATGTGTCCACAGGGACACTACGATGTCCATGTACGGATTGCGACCCTGTAGTGAGTGAGAGGGTGTATTGTCAGTAAGTACGCCATCGCCTGGCACGTTGCCAACATTAGCTCGGTCTGCAATGCCTGGGTGACTATTGTATGTGACATCAGATGTGGATGTAGCCAAACAATACTGACACACCACCACAATGCCTGAGGCCCCACACCGCAGTGCGGCAGTCATGTTTAGGTAGCTAGCCTTGGAGTATGTGATGATGGACCTCGAGGACCCACCATGGCTGACAAGTTATGCACCCCACACATGTGAATGTACACCACTGTGCAACAGCCTGCACATGTGGTTGTACATCATATGTGCATGGAACATGACCACCACTACAGTGGCGTCTGTGAACATGTCAGTACTGCCATGTCTCTGTGGAAAGGAAAGAACATAATATAATATATGTTTAAAGAAAATTACAGGCAAAAACCATGATATAATACATGTTACAAACAGTATGCAGACTCTGTATAGTCGGGCAAGTTAAACAATCAGACATTATCAGACTACCACACATCCTTCGCAGCATTACATGCGTATGTACATACTATTATTCGGTGGCCTGTGGAAGGTTGTCAGAGCACCGATTACATGTGTCCCTATTTGTGCACGCATCGTGTTGGTCTTTGTCCGGCCTTTGTTGCTATCATGGGTTGGACGGTGGTGTTGGTGTGTGTTTGGGTTGTATTTATACTGCCGATACGTCAGTGGGGGGTGGGGTTTTACCGCCACCCCTTTAGTATGGGGAACTATACCCATTATTTTGCTGTGCCTCTGGGTTGGCACTTGTTCCTCTTTGCAGGGGGCCCCATTATGGACATTTGTGTCCTGCGTCGACACTTGAGACGTGCCATATGTCCTGTGATATTAACACAGTCGTGTATGTCTTCCTGCATTACTACTTGCGTGTTACAGGCATTTTGTATCTGGTACACATGACTATTATGTTGGATAGCTTAAGCTATTTGCATGCTATGACATAACCATTCATCCGGGCATATACGTGTTACTCTATCCTTTGCATTGGCCGTGGGTGTTTTGCCATACGGAACCACACATATCTACGAGTGATGTCCCACCTTGACAATCTGTGCATGTGGCAACCCTGCTGGGGTGACCTGCTTGGTGGACGGCTGTTCCGCCCTGTGTATTGTGTTTGACATGTCTGCATAGCTAATCATTGGTACAGTGGCTGCACATACTGCTTTGTCCAGATGTGTACAGTTATGGACACCGTGGCGTGTGAACACCTATGGGGTTTCGACAGGTCCGTAACCACATGCGGGATGTCCACATTCTGCCGACACATTCACATGCAGCCATTTGGATATCAGTACCTGGGATGGGATGTTGACGTGGGGTACATATTTGCACGCCTGTCACTGCCTAGGACAATACTTCCTACTACATATGGGGTATACCCGCTGTGTGTAGGTGTGCAACTGCGCAAGGCTGCTAGCTGGATTGGGTGGACATTTGGACATGGGTGTGGGTTACTTGCTATGACGGGGTTGTTGTGTATTACATTTGCATGCATGGGTTCTGCTTCTGCATATTCCGATTCGGCATACGCCATCATATGTGTATGTGACGGTTACGTTGCTGTGTCTTGCACATTTTACTATACGCATGTTTGTCTGTGTTTGGAATATCTAGTTTCTTTCTGGTTGTTATATGGCCATGACTGCCCAGCTGTGTACTCTCACTACCACTGTGGGACTGCTGGTGACCATGCCCATGGGGCTAGTCGTGTGTAGTTGCGGCGCGCTGACATGATGCAGTACACCTCCACTAGGTATGCCTGCTGACAGTGCATTGCGTGACGGACACGGTATTCCGGGTATCCTTTGTTCCGTGGACGGGAACATTTTGTACTTCGTGGATTTATGTTTGGTTCTCCATTTTGTGTGGACGGGTACTATGTTGCATACTCTGCATAATTTTTATTATCCACGGACACTGGTTGGTGCGGTTACTATTGCAGGCGGCCTGTGAGAGTCAGCACTTTAGGTTGCTCATCGCCTGCCGGCTTGGCCACGCCTACGGGCGCATCCTACTTGGGCTCCCTGGACTCGCGTGCCCTATGCACGTGGTTGTGGTTGCAGCGCACACTCATTACTATGCATGTGGCGCTGCTACGCCAGTTATACGCTGCACGGCCGGCGCAAGCCTTACGCCGGCCTTGCGCCGAGCTTCATGAATCCGGGGGATAATTTATTTATTTTATTTTACATTTGTTGACCGGGATAGTCTGACTGGATACATGTCCATTTTCAGCGGAGGCCCGAGGAGAAAAGTTCCAATCACAACATGCAGAAGAATACAGGAAAAAATACAGGGAAAGGAAAGAACATAATATAATATATGTTTAAAGAAAATTACAGGCAAAAACCATGATATAATACATGTTACAAACAGTATGCAGACTCTGTATAGTCGGGCAAGTTAAACAATCAGACATTATCAGACTTATAAGTATCTAGACTAATAATTATGGCGCAGTTTGCATGTAACAAAAAGTACTGTTTGGCAAAATTATGAAAAAGAAGCTAGTCAGGATTAGAACTAGGGCATAGCCAGTGAATAATAAAATGTCTGAGAATTTTTTTGAATTGAGTTAGTAATGGTGCTAGAGTAAGATCGGCAGGGAGGGAGTTCCAAGTTTTGCCAGCAGAGTTGGCAAACAAAGAGTCCCCCGCTGAGTTGTTGGTTTTGAATGTTTGGACCAGTAATCTGTTAGATGATCAAAGTGGTCTGAGGTAACTATAGTGGCTATGACGTTTTTAAGTGCAGGTGTGTTTTCAGGTTGATTAAGTACTTTATATGCAACTAAAAGTTGGTTGTATTGAAGTAGACTCAGTAATTCAAGCCACCCTTGCAGATTTAGGTTATGACAGTGGTGTGTCCGAAATGCTGTGCCTGTGGCAAATTTAGCAATGTGGTTATAACAGCTTGTGAGCTTAAGGTCAGATATGTTCAGATTGATAAATAGAGGGGAGGCATAGAGAAGGGTAGAGAGTAGGTGGGAACAAACAATGGCGGTTCTAGCAAGTGATGTAAGAAAGGGTTTAATTTTGTATAGGGAGCCAAGGTTTTTTTTGATGGTTTTGATAGCTTGGCTTACATGCATATCAAATTTAAGGAGTCAGACGCTGTTCGGTTCGATTCTCAGCTCGAGCGTCTTCTGCGTGGAGACATGCGTGAATGGGCGTACCTTCGTTGAAGGTTGTGCATCAGGGCTGGTAACTCGGCATGTAAAAATCAACTACCAATCATTAGTGGACTGGAGTTCTGCTGCGGCGACCCCTAACCGGGAAAAGCTGAAAGACACAACAACGTCTACTATGATGCCTAGGAGTTTAGTTTGGGATTCTGGGGAGATAATGGTGTCATTATTAGATTTAATGGTAAAGAATAGTGGTGAGGACCTGTGAGTTGGGGGGGGTAGCAGCTTTGTTTTGTTAGGGTTTAATATCAGATGATGATTAGAGAGCCAATTGTCCACGTTATTAAATGCATTCGGGGACAGTGTTAAAAGTTCTGCTTGGGAAGTGGCAGAGCAGATTAAAGTGGAGTCATCTGCGTATTGAAAGCATGTTGCTTCTGGGATGACAGAGTGAAGGTTATTAATAAAGATAGAGAAAAGAAGGGGTTCTAGAATAGATCCCTGGGGGACTCCTAGGGTGATGGGTAACAGGGAGGATAGTCTGTCCTGCCAAAGGACAGCCTGTTGTCTACCACAAAGGTAGGATTGAAACCATTGGAGATCATGGTTATCCAAGGAGAAGGCCTTCAGAGTATGTATGAGTTTTTGGTGGTTAACCATATCGAAGGCCTTGGAGAGATCAAGAAAGAAGCCTGAGGATAGTTTATTATTATTTTGGTAATGGTTTATGATGTTAGAGAAGGAGAGTAGGGGTGAGGTAGTACTAAGGAATGCCCTAAACCCATGCTGGGAGCTAGCCAACAGGGATATATATATATATATATATATATATATATATATATATATATATATATATATATATATATATATATAAACCATAGGATTACAGGAGGTTACTTGGCTAATGGCCCTGAGGCCCTTACAAACCTAGCTAAGAGTTTTATCCACAAAAAAAGAAACCACAATCAGCACCTGTCATCCTGTCAATTAAGGACACAGGTGGAACTTCTGGGACAAATTTCTGGTTTTCCATCCACTCATCAAGGTTGCGCTTGAAAAGGGTCAGCGAAGTACTCCATTTGACATGCATGGGAAGGCCATTCCAGAGACAGGGCAGCCTCTGGGAGACCAACCTGTCTCTCCAGCAGGTTTTTTGATGTGGCATATTAGATTTAGGCCTTTTAAGTGGGTAATGTGTGAGTAGTTAGACTTACAGATATGGAGCATCTCTAGTAGGCCAGGGTCTGAGATTGCCTTGTATGTGAGACACAGATTACCTTTGAGCAATCTGCACGATACCGATCAGAGCAACAGTGATTTCAGCCTGTCCACACAGGACAGGTGTTGGAGGCCATGGATTCTCCTGAGGCACCTCTGTGGCTTTTCCAGTTGATAGTGGTGTTTGAAGAGCTACATACCAAATGGGGCATTATACTCAATTATTGGCCTAATGAGGGAGGAGTACAGAGAGGTAAAAGTCTCCTTTTTTTCTGGATGCAATTCCTTTACTTATGAAATGAACCAAGTATAGGCTTTTCTGACCACTGCTGCCACATGATAGTCAAATGTGAGATTGTTGTCAACCTGAGTACCCAGGTCTCTCAACACAGGCTGTGTGCTTAGGGGATTGCCGTTGATGTGGTAATCAGTAGGGGCCATGCTTTTACTGAATGTTATGATAATACATTTTTTTGCATTTAACTTAAGGTCATTACTTTGACACCAGTCATTTGTTGATATGAGACCATCTTGCAGTATGCTAACATCATTTGGGGAGTATAATGCCCTGTTTGGCATCTGTCTGGAGACATTCAACAACTGGAATGCACAGAGACACCTCACTAAAAGAATGCAAGGCCTAGAACACAGAGAAGCCTTATTAAAAGGATACAAGACCTAAACAACAAGTCCTACATTGACTCACTCAAAGCCTATATCTGGCATCCCAGAGACAAGAAAAAGGTAACCCAGGTCTGCCATACAAGGTATCCTCCATCACATGACTGATGGATTTACTGCACATCAACAAGTTAAATGGCATCAGAAATACTCTGTCTAGGGATCTAGACCTCTTCTGCAACATCAACAAAATGGTTTAGAGTAGTGTTTTAACAGCTCAGCATTTAAATGTCTCATTCACTGAAATGAAAGTCAGTATTAAGCCAGAAATGAATGCACTTAGCACCTCATCAAGTTGAATATAACCATTTTCACATCTGCTGGCACCCATTGTTTAACCCAGTAGGTCCAAGATGAAAAACACCTAACAGAAAGCTAAGGATGACTGTAGTAATTGTAGAGTAATTAATATGCAAACCATTCGACTTAGGTTTCTCTTACCACAAACTGAAAGTTATGCAACTATTTTTTATATATTTAGTCAATTTTTGGTTAATGTAACAAATTTCAAGAAACTGAATTTTCAGTCGAGATTGATATCTGCAGAAAATCCAAGACATATAGCCATCAAATGTGCACACTTACCTGCAACAGAGGCAGGCGTGGCCTGCACACATCTTACATGACATGATGTGGGCCCCATACCCAATAGGTAGCACGCATGAGCTGGACATGTAGCCATTCTTCACCATTGCATATGCCATGGTAAACTATGCAAACAATCATTTATGTGGCAAGGATGTATGGGACAGGAATGATGTAGGAAATAAACAGATGCAATCCAAGACAAATGGTGTCATATGTAGCAAACTGGTCATGTGGGCTGCCCAGTAACATGCCACAACACTGAGTGGGGTTGCAGGAATGTCTAGCAAGTACTGGCTGTGCATGTCCCATGTCAGCAATTGTCTGGACTCTGCAAGCGTGTGGCCTATGGGTTAGGGTAGTCAGATCTGACAGTTGTACCACAGGAAACATCAGCCAAGACTCTACAGGTAGTGTATGCATAACAGAAGAGGATCCCAAAAGTCAGGCATTGCAATGTGTACTGGTGTACCATGACCACATTGAAAATCTGCAGACAGTATCATGTAAGATACATGTGCTGCACAACCAATGCCTCACCCCACCTCAGGCACACCATCCCCATCTGTACTGTGATGGTGCCAGTGTACATCTGTATGTTTGCCACTCATTAGCTGGGACTAGGCTATTACACATGGTGTTCATTGTTTGGGGCACTGCAAACTGACACACATGTGTAGGCCATAGTTGTCAAGCATCTTCAAAAAGGCTGAAGGTGGGGAGGGGGGTGTCATCATGACACATCAGTGCACTGCAGCAAGGATCCTAAGGATGTTATGATGGCTGTATCAGCACACAGTCAGGTTCAGGAACTGTGGCAGACATAACCCTGACTCCACAGCAATAGTGATGGCAGTGTGTGAACTCCAAGGGCTGTGCACTTGAGTTGACCTTGCAGTCATGTAGGGTTGGGGGACATGTAGGGCAGACTGACCATATACTGGCAAATGCATGCTAGTATACCCCTGCCAGGAATAGTGACTGCTGTAGTACACATAACAGTAGGTGCAACAAATCGTCACGATAAGTGCGTGCACACATATCCACCTACAATAGTGTATGCATCAAGGTCAGCATCAGCACACCTAACACATTTGTTACACACTCCATTTGAATGCACAGGACATATGTCACATATTAGGCTCATGTAATGTTAACATATGCAATTATGTGGTCCAATGGCATATCAAGGAAGAGTGTATCATATCAATAAGGGTGTGTACACTCCCCATAACCACGTTAAGGTTTGACTGTTTAGTATTGTATTGGTCATACATGCACTGCTGATGTTGAGATCTGTAAATCAGACATCAGTCATTCACAAAGGACATATGTCCACATATCATCCCAGGTATGTGTCGGACAAACACATAGGGGCTGTGAGCATTAGAGCAGACATGACTGACACATTAATACACATTCAGAAATGGTGTGTACACCTGTAAGGTATGGTGCACAGTACATGTCAGGGTGCAGAACAGGTGCACAACAATAATGTGTACATGGGTGCAGTGTTTTTCAGGGGAAGGGGCATCACCTACTAACACAGCCCATGCATCACACACATGTATACAGTTGCTAGCATGGATTGATTGTAGCTACACTGCATGCTGTTGAGTACCATATGCTATCCATGTTGACAGATGGGTAATGGGGGGGGGTCTGTGTGTACTATCTTTGTGCAACATCACCTGTAGGTGTGTGTGTGTGTGTGTGTGTGTGTGTGTGTGTGTGGGTGGGTTATTACAGACAGGTGCAGATTGTAGATGCCTTAAGGCACAGGCATATACCAAAGTTATTTTAGTCCTACGACACTGATAATTATAAAAATTGGGGCATGAATGACTAGGCTTAAAAAGGTTCTTTGGCCATTAGCTAAGTAACTTGTTATGATCCTAATAGTTTTTTTATTTTTTTTTTGTTACAGCCACTTGCAAACACAGGAAAGTTGTGTAACAAGAACATGTTAGAATCCAGAAATACATATAATAACCAACATAGCCGGCCTTAGGCACCAGCCAACCCTGCGGTTGCTGGAGGCCCCTGTTCCCGGGGGGGCCCCAACAACAGCAAATTGTCTTATCCTGGTATTTTGTAACATGTCTGTCAAACCAACAGAAACTGCTACAGCATTCTTGAATACTTAATAAACCACATGACATGGATAATAACTCCTATTTATATCTCCTTTAAAATTCAAAGATATTTGTGGTTAAATCCTGCTGTTGGACATGTTCTACACTAAAACTAACTTCATATCTAGCTTTAGTCCCTGCTATACCCATGGCTGCAGGGGGCCCACCTTAATCATCCTTTACTGTGTGGGGGCCCCACAAAAGATGCTGCTGGCTGGGGAAATTGAGGAAGATGAAATGTATTAATTTCCTAATTATTTTCATTAACCTGAACAGGGCTGTTATATGACAATGTTATGATGAAGTTGATTCTAAACATGAGCAAGGTAAGCACTAGAGAGATCAGCAGCCCAGGGTGACTTATCTCCATGCAAATTTTGGTTTTAAGAAGAGCTGATACTTCTGATCATCAGGGATGGTTTTCTCTTTCAGGGAGTTTTATGAATAAAAGCAGAACACCAGATACTATAAATCTCAATTTCTTTGCTAGGAATTCAGTGCAATCTCAAAAATAATAAACTAATGGCATAGAATCAGGACTACATTTGAAATAATACTCTTAATTTGCTTAAAAAGTTAATCGAATAACACCTTTTGCAGCAACACATATTTTTGGACAATAAGTGTAAAACTCAGATGTCTGGATTGCTTGACTGTTTGTAATCTTGAATGATTTACCAGTAAATCAAACTTTTTATGAAGGAGAAAGCAAATGTATGAACAAAATCAGGGAAGGTCTGTGAAATCAGGGACAGTGACAGGTATGCATTACTGCCCAATGAGGTAAACAAGCGACTTACCCCTGCGGGTGTGTGACAATTGCTAGACAGCAGTTGCTGATCTGGTTTGGCAGTACCAGTGTTGCATAATGTATTGCAATTTGCTGAAATAAGTACAAAACGAGTACTGCTATGGCTTTTGTGTGTGTGTTTTAAAAAATATCACAGATTTTTAGATGTTCTTCATCTCACATTGCTGCAGTCCTTACATATGGGTAGTCCGCTGTCCTCGGTCGGCCCGAATACCAAAGTATTAGGCTGACGTCGGTCAAGGCGCTTAGAACTGACATCAGGACGTCAGGGTACAAATGCGCATGACCGACGTCATATCCTCAGTCTTTTTTGCCGCATGGTCCGATGCAGAAGCAGCGTTGCAAGTGCCGTTCGGCGTTCTGAAATTTTTCGAGTTCGGAGTTTCAGACCGAATCCAAGTTGGCTAAGTACCCGTTAGAATATTTTGGTTTTTTCTTGCCTCAGTTTATTACCGGATGTCAGAAAAAGTGAATAATTGTATTTCTTGTGGGAAACAGATACCGCATAGGGATTATCATTCTTTGTGTATTCCTTGTTTGGGGCCTGAGCACGGCGTGTCGGGTGTCGCTTTGTGCTAGGTTTAATAAGCGCACTATTAGCGAAGGTTGGATTGTGCTAGGCTGGTCTTGATGGCGGTGCAATTATAATATGCCGTCGGATACTCCGACGCCCGCTTCCACGAAGAAACGCAAAGACAAAGCGGTTAAACCCAGGCAAGATGAGTCGTCCGTTCCGGACGCCGGTTCTCTAGAGGCTTCAGTGGAACCGGTGGTTCCGACGGAGGCTTCTCTGGAGCCTCAGGGGGAGACTTTGATTTTGCAGGATGTGGCCTCTCAGGAGGCAGGTCAGACTGAGGGGGCTACTCAGGTTTCTGTACTCCCTTCCCTTCCCAGGGTGGTTAGGCCTTCTCCTACTGTTTCCAAGGCTTCTCCCAGAGGCAGGCCAGGTTTGTCTTCTGTTGGTGTCAGTCCTAGTTCAGCAGGGTCTGTGCCTAAGAAACACATGCTTAAAATGGCAGAAGATTTGATTACTCTGATTAGAGGTTCTATGCCCCCTCCTGATAAGAGGCCTAGGGTGGAGCCAGAGTTAGAAAGTTTTGAACAAGTTTCTGATGATTCTGAGTCTTCGGCTGAAGACATGCAGGACTTCACTCCTTATTCTGATTCTGATGCAGAAGATTCCACTCCTTCTGCTTCACCTCCAGAGGATTTTTCTTTTTCAGAGACACTTCATTCTATGAGGGAGCATTTTAAGTGGGAAGGTCAGGACTTCTCTGATTCCAGGAAAAGGCTAAGGGAATTTTTGTTTTTACCTCAGCATAGGCCCTTAGCTATACCCCCTGTTCTGGATGTTGTACAAGATGTGTTTTCGGAGGCATCCCTTAATCCTAATTCTCTGTCTCCTGCGCCAGTTAAACCTGATAGGTATTACAGGGTGCCTGAGGCTCATAAATATCTTTATAAGAGTCCCAGGGCGGATCCAGAAACTATTAGCCAGGGACCTAAGGGTGTCAGGGCCTCTGTTGTTAAGAATCCAATTCCTCTAGATAAAGAGGCAAGAGCTTTGGATAGATGGGGAAAAAAGGTCTATACTTCTTCAACCTTAGCAATGAGGGCTTTGAATTGCCAATTTCATATGTTGAAATATCAGAATTTCCTTCTTTCTCAGTTGAAATCTAAGGTGGATGCTTTGGCAGAAGGAATTGAGTGTAAAGAATTACAAGATTTGGTACATGTTTCTGAACAAGTGGGTAAGCACTCTTTGCAGTGTGGTTTTGATGCTTTGCAGGCCTCTTCTAGGGTGGCTGCCACTGGTTCAGTCCTTCGCAGGCACGCCTGGCTTAAGGATCAGAATTTATCTGACCATGTTAAGACAAGAATTTTGGATGCTCCATTACAGTCTGAAGTGTTGTTTGGTCCACCTGTGGAGTCAGTCTTGAAAAAAATGGAAGACAAGGCTAAGTCTATGCAGACTGTTAAAGATTTTTTGCAGGTACAGCCTCCAAAGTTTAGTAGAAATTGGCCTACTAAGGGGTGGACGTATCCTTCCTCTGATTCTCAGTCTAGGGGTAGATCTAGACGTGGTAGGGGCAGAGCTCAGAGTACCTTCAGGCCTAGAACATGGAGTTCACCTGCACAATCTTCTAGTGAGGACAGGGGCCAGTCCTTTCGTAAACAGGCCCAATGACCCACTTTTTCAGCTGCCAGATCCTTCTTGCATGGCAGCACTTTTGGGAGGAAGGTTGGCACTCTTCAAGGAAAATTGGCTTTTAATTACCCAGGACAAATGGGTATTAGATATCATACACCAAGGTTACAAGTTTTATTTCCATACCTTGCCTCCTTTCAAAGGCATGCCAGACGTTCCTCCTCAGCAAAGACTAGAGGCTCACAAACAGATTTCTCAACTACTTCAAATAGGAGCTATACAACCGGTCCCTCTGCCAGAAGTGGGCCTAGGATTTTATTCTCGCCTGTTTCTAGTACCAAAGAAAGGGAACACGTGGAGACCAATTTTGGATTTGTCTATCCTCAACACATATCTGGACATTCCAAAGTTCAAGATGTTGACGTTACATCAGCTTTTACCTCTGCTAGGCAAAGATCACTGGATGGTCACTCTGGATCTCAAAGAGGCTTACCTACATGTTCCTATCAGGCCCAGTTGCAGGAAATTTCTGCGTTTTCGGGCAGGGGCTTTTCATTATCAGTTCTCTGCATTGCCCTTTGGCTTATCTACTGCGCCCAGAGTGTTCACAAAGGTTCTGGCTCCAGTGATAGCCTTCTTCAGGCTGAGAGGAATACAGATTTATCCTTATTTGGACGATTGCCTGATTCTGGCTCAAGGAAAGGACGAACTTCTTCATCATCTGCAGTATGTGATGGCAGTGTTAAGATGCCTGGGGTATTCTGTGAACGAAATAAAGTCCAGTCTAGTACCCTCTCAGGACATGTGCTTTCTGGGTGTGAGACTGAATACAGCATCCCAGATGGCCTTTTTGACCCCGGACAAACAAAAGAATCTTTCTCTTTATTTCCATCAATTGTCTCGTCAGTCCAGGCTGACTGCAAGGACAGTCCTTCAAGCCTTGGGGTTCATGGCATCTTGTATTCTGGTACTTCCCAATGCCAAACTGCATATGAGGAAGCTACAATGGTATCTCAAAAATGTATGGGCGCAACACTGCCAAGATCTGGACACTGTCATTCAGATAATACCTTGCATTCAAAAGGAATTTTTGTGGTGGGCTCAGGAATGTCACCTAAACAAGGGACTCTGTGTGACCCGACCAGAGGCGAGTCAGATTCTAACGACAGATGCCTCAGACAAAGCTTGGGGAGCTCATCTAAATGGAAAATGGGTACAAGACACGTGGCCTGCCAGACTTCAGCATTTACATATCAACTTGAAGGAGATGTTAGCAGTCCAATTTGCATTGATAGCTTTCAAGGATTTACTTCTTCCAGGGCAGGTGTTGATTCAAACAGACAACACAACTGTCATGTGGTACATCAACAAGCAAGGGGGGACACATTCATACCCTCTATGCAGACAAGCAATGATTTTGTGGGAGACGGCTCTCAGTTTACAGTTGAATCTTCAGGCAAGGTTTCTGCCAGGAGCACAGAACTCCTTAGCAGATGTGTTGAGCAGACAAATAATGGATCCCCACGAGTGGAAATTGGATCCTCATGTATTTCAAAAATTGACAGTGTTATGGGGAACTCCAGACATAGATCTGTTCGCTTCTCCACTAAATTACCAGTTGCCAAAGTTTTGCACAAAAAGGTTTCATCCCACAGCTTGGAAAGTGGATGCTCTATCATTCAATTGGAGCAATCTTCACGTTTATGCCTTTCCTCCACTGCCTCTCCTCCCAAAGGTACTCCTAAAGGTCAGACAGGACAAGCCAACCATGATTTTAATAGCTCCGGATTGGCCTCGACAGCACTGGTACCCATTACTGAGAAGTTTGTGCAGGAGCCTCCATGGCCTTTGCCTTCGATTCCACACCTGCTGTCTCAGGAGAACAGTCACTTACTCAATGTCAAACTTCAGTCTCTGCATCTAACAGCCTGGCATATTCTGTTCTAGACCCTGGAGGGTCTCAGCTACCACAACAAGTTTTGAATGTTATTTTGGAGGCCAGAAGGCCTAGTACAAGGAAAGTTTACGCTGATAAATGGAGGAGATTTTTAATTTGGTGTACAGCAAAGGACTTTGATGTTTCCAAACCTAATTTAAGTGCTTCTCTTCTATACCTGACTGAGTTATTGGACAAAGGCTTGTCCTTCTCCTCTATAAAGGTTCATGCTGCAGCCATTTCTGCTCACTATGACTGTGATCCACCATTATTTTCTCATCCTTGGTTTAAGCAATTCCTTAGAGGGGCAAAGAATATAAGACCCCCACGTAGAGCTCCTACTCCTGCTTGGGATCTCAATTTTGTGTTGGAGAAACTCACTCTACAACCTTTTGAGCCTGCAGCTACTGCCGAATTGAAATTTTTATCATGGAAGACTGCTTTTTTGTTGGCCATTACCTCTGCGAGAAGGGTTTCTGAATTACAGGCCACTATGGCAGTTGAGCCTTTCTTAATTTTTCATAAGGATAGAGTATCTTTGCGTACTAACCCTTCATTTATGCCTAAAGTGGTTTCTAGTGTGGCTTTAAACCAAACTATTCATTTGCCTACTTTTTATGCAAACCCTCAAAACAAAGGGGAAAAGATTTTGCACACTTTGGATATACACAGGCAGTTGAGATATTATTTGAGCAGAACTAAAGGGTTCAGACAGTCTCAGCAGTTGTTTGTTTCTTTTGCTTTGGGTTCTCAGGGCAAACCTGTTTCAAAACAAACTATTTCTAAGTGGATTGGTTTTTGTATTGCATTCTGTTACTCTCATCATGGTAAGGAGATTCCAGCTGGGATTAGACCTCATTCCACTAGGGCTACTGCCACTTCTACAGCCTTTTTAAGGGGGGTGGCTACTAAAGATATTTTGGAAGCAGCTACTTGGAGTTCTGTGCATACTTTTTCTAAGCATTACCACCTTCCACTTTACTCTAAATTTAGGGCTGGATTTGCCACTGCAATTTTACAGGGCATTTTGGCAGCCCCCAATGCTTTATAGTTTTGCCATCCTCCCTTACCTCTGCTTTGGGATTCTACCCATATGTAAGGACTGCAGCAATGTGAGATGAAGAACATAGTACAGTTTTGTACCTACCATAAATGTAGATGTTCGAAGATCCACATTGCTGCAGTCCAGTTAACCCTCCCTCCTTCCCCTCTGTAGTTTGGGGTGGTTGTGTGTTTTGGATTGTAAATGTTGTAAATATTGTAAATATTGTTAGCACAGGGATGGTTGGATGTTCTTTTCTGTTTTTTGGCTATGGCCTTTCTTTTTGGGGCCTTCTGACATCTGGGGCAAGAAAAGACTGAGGATATGACGTCGGTCATGCGCATTTGTACCCTGACGTCCTGATGTCAGTTCTAAGCGCCTTGACCGACGTCAGCCTAATACTTTGGTATTCGGGCCGACCGAGGACAGCGGACTACCCATATGTAAGGACTGCAGCAATGTGGATCTTCGAACATCTACATTTATGGTAGGTACAAAACTGTACTTTGTGCACACACCTAATAATGCCAGGACACCGACATTATTCTTCTGGGTATCAGTAAAAGATGTACCTAACAAGTACTTATATTTCAAAAGTAAGACATAAAATATATCACAAAACATTCAGGCACTTAGATCTTCTTGGAGTCTGGTGGTTCTCACTCACCAGACTGTATAAATGGGTACGGGGGGGGGGTCCCTTAATCATCATTGACTCCGTGGGGACTCCCACAAAAGCTATTGCTGGTTGAAGAAAAAAGAGGACAAAGAATGTATCAGTTTTCTGAGTGAGCTGTTTAACCTGAAGAGTGCTGTGATATGACCCTTCTAGGATGCCTAGATAACCAAAATCAGTTATAGTGGAATGTAGGAAAAGGTAGTAGTCTGATTAGCAACAAGCTTCTCTTTAAATAAGGTACACCTTACTTGGGCTAAGACATGCTTGTGTGATTACATTCTATGTAGCTGTATGGAGTGCATCTACATTACATTTATGCAATGTCATACTAGTTTACTTTCGAGTGCATGGGCATTTTCCTAACGTGGTTTGGCCAGTCTAATATTCTTCCCTGTATAGAGATGTTGCATTATTCTTTTAACTAGATTACCCTCAGAGCTCAACAATATTTTAGGCAGTCTTGGTGTGCAAGCTCCTGACATGACAAGCTTATGGTCACAAAATTGAAAATGACAATAGCTGGGAACAGATTAAGCTTCCTGAATGCAACTGAAATAAGGCAAAATTAAATTGCTGCCTGTGGCAAGATTCCTAGACATTGGGCATACTGCATTGGGGCCAGTAGACAGGGAGTAGCCATTAAAACCATATACATACCCATCTATAAATATAGTGACATTATAATTTAAATTCGTAAGTATACTAATAAAGAAAGGCCTAATACTCAGTGCCAAAAAATGCATATTTATACACTTTGGAAAGATGACCACCCCTGCAAATTACAACATGGATAACACTCTCCTAAGAGTAGACCCAGTGATAAGGGACTTGAGAACTCAGGTTGACAGTAACCTGAACTTTGATCACCATGTGTCCATGGTGGTCAGAAAATCCTTTTATGTGGGGCAAATTATAAGTTATGGCATGGCATCCAGATCCAAGGAGATTATAGTCCCACTATGCGTAGCCCTCATTAGACCAATAATCAAGTTCACTGCACTCTTCAGCATGTACTTGGCTAGGCATTTGCAACTACTATAGTGCCAGAGAGAATCCTCATTAAAAGAATAAAGGGTGTAAATAACGGTTTACCTTTAGAAAGGCGATTCACACTCGGGCGAACAGCAATTGTTCAAAAGGCTGTTTGCAAAGTTTGCAAATGCTGAATGAAAAAAGGTTTCAAATGTGCAATGAGCAAATGCACAGTGACATTCTCTCATTCCACATCCGACATTGTGTCAAAACAAACACACACTGAAATTACTGCACACTCAGAGTGCAGGAAAATCAACAACCTGTAAAGAACTAAACCTATAATACAAAGCTTTACACTAAATAAACCATGCAACATGGAAACAAGAAGTACATGAAAAATATACTGTATCTTAATTTTATCCATTAATGAACCAAACACGAGACGTCATCAATAACACACAGCTGTTCCCATTAGGGGTCATCACAGCAGATCATCTATTTGCATTTCTTCCTGTCCTCTGCATCTCTG
>NC_056745.1:764074454-764101954 GCF_019279795.1 Protopterus annectens
GCCAAAAAACCCAAGGAGGATGAAGTAATCATACCATTGCTCCATGACAGCTATGACTTGCTATTCAGCCATGTTCCACAGCAAGCGCAGCAGCGGGATGACCTGTGGCAGGATATGCGCAGGAGGGTGAATGATGTGGGTGGCGACAACCGCACCTACCAGCAGGTACGCCGACACTGCACGGACCTCATATGGCACGCGAAACAGCGTGCCGCCGCAATCGCCAAAGAACAAGGTGGAACAGGTGGTGGGCCACCAACCCAGCCCCCACTCACTCAGACGGAGGAGCTCCTGGCCAGTCTGGGGACACCTAGGGAACAGCATGCAGAAACACTAGCCGCCATCGTGGAGGTGGGTGTCTCCCAACCAATGAGCCTGGAGCTGCCTGGTAAGTCAGTCTTGCATATGTGTATGATATCCACTGTAGTTGTAGGTGTCACTGTACATCATGTAAACTAACAACACATGCCAGGTATATGGGCACACAAGCCGCATACTACAGTATGCTACGTTGTGTATCCAGACGTGTGCATACCATATGCTATCACACAGGTACATGATGTGACATGCACAGTGCGAACTGTGGCTGTCATGCAGTCATGGATAATGTTTATACTGTTGTGTCGCCCCTATACAGGTACCTCTGGCGTGTCGCACAGACATGGGTCCGTCGCAGGTGAGACTGTTGTTAGTAACAGGCATGTTACAGTGTAGAGTTATTCGCCATGTGGCCAGGTATAACATGCACACCTGGGTTTTGTTCCAGTCACGGTATACAGGTTGCACCACCAGACACACACATGCCACCCGTGTGCAGTAGATACAACCGTTATTATACACCGGCATGAAATCACAGTACCTGTCAGTGTGATATGTGCGGTCAGCTATGCATACAATGGTGGAGGTGTTCTACAATGGATGCATATGTAGTATGCATTGGAACACCATTCGTGGTACGCACACAGTACCACACAGTGAGCAGTGATCTGGGCAGCACACAGGTGTCACCAATGTGACACATGCCCCTGCATTGTGTGCACACGTTGTGACACGCCACCCGACATGTCCCACGCCCGTGGTGTTCTGTCTGCAATATTGTCACACCATCACATGACCTACACCCGACATAACAAACATCCACACTGTTGTCTGCATAGCCCTCTGGATTGTGAGACCTCCGACATGCATTGGTGTATCTCACATGGGACACCACAGGAATGGGTACACGATGCCCATCACACACAATTGTCCAGGACCCAGTCACACATGGCCATGGGTGATAGCCACAGGCATGTTGCCACACAGTACGTCTGGTGTGGATAGACACCGTTGCACATTGTCCACACATAGTGCGATCATAGCCGTAGTGGACCACCTGTACATTTGATGTGGTACACCAGACAACTGGAATGCCTGTCTGCAGCCACCGGAGGTGCCACCGATGTCTACCATATACGTGCTGTGGAACAGCATGACTGTGTTGCAGTCATGGCAATGCAATGCGTCCATGTTATGCATCGCACAGCAACATACATCTGTCCTGTTGCCATGCAGTGACACAGTGCCTGTACTCCCCACTGTATAGCTATGTACACGGCTCACACTAACCACACCTGCACATACACATTTGCTAAACATGCATTCTATCTGTAGGCTGTACACACAACACTGCACTGTGAAACCCATTATGATGCGGTGCATGTGGCGGCACACCATTGTGTCACACATGTCCACATGTTACCGCACATGTCGGCGGATTACATGTCAAGGTAACGTCAGCCATGTGTACTGCTAACCTGTCTGTGGCCACATGGTGTATCACGGTGATGCATGCAAACTACCATGATTGTGTGTACTGCATGCCTACTGATATGACACCTGCTTGATGTAGTGTGCACCCCAGGGCGGGTATGCATACTAACACTATTAATGTCTGGGCTGCATTCCCTGTGCTGTAGTGTGGGAATGCTGTATGCCATCTGCAATATTACATGCATGGTGTGTCTGTGTGTGTGTGTGTATGTCTGTGTGTGTGTGTGTGTCTGCATGTGTGTGTGTGTCTGCGTGTGTGTGTCTGTGTGTGTGTGTCTGCATGTGTGTGTCTGCGTGTGTGTCTGCGTGTGTGCGTCTGTGTGTGTCTGTGTGTAATGTACCTTACAGTATGTCTTTGTATTCACAGGTGGTGTAGGTGCGTTCCCCTCCTGCGGTCCATCTGATGTTAGTGTCCCACAGATACTAGCGGTGATGACCATATGCATGAGGTACAGGCAGGGTTGTCAGGGGCAGAAGCTGTGCCATTGGTTACCATCCCACCTATGTCCCCCTCATCCCCGCACACGGTTCTGATGCCGACACATACCACATCACCGTTGCCCATAGAGGAAGGACAGTCAGCGTCTGTTGGCATTGAGCAGGAATGTGTGGTGGCTACAGAAGGTGCGCCTACACACCATGTTGCCAGTGTAATGACTGGTGATGTGCCACACAGGCACGTGGCTGGTGCTGCTCGTAGGAGGACCTCTGGCAGACATGCACCTGCTGTACAGGGCGCAGCAGCTGGTATCACCAGACGCATGTTCCAGACTGTAATGGCGGCACAGGCACGTGCAGAACAGCAGAACCAAGAAGGGCAGAGGCTGCAGAGGGCTGCAATCCGTTCCCTAAATGACAACATCCAGTCATTGGCGAATGCTCATCAGCAGATTGCTAATGTACTGGATAGGTGATTAGGTGAAATGGTTGGAATCCTCGACCGAGGCATGGCAATCCGCGAGCCTGAGCTGTCTGTGCTGGAACACCTGGTAGGGGTGAGGCGTAGGACACGTGGGTGTAGGCCAGCAACACCACCTAGTGTAGGTCAACATGTGCGTGCCACCTCTCATGCCCACTCACACAGTGCCGGTAGCAGCAGCAGTGCAGCTGGTGCTACACCGTCCACACCAGGACACAGCAGGCCACATGGACGTGGCCCTGGCCGGTCCCAGTGTGGACACAGTTCCAGCGGACATGTGTCATCGGACAGTAGCCACTCTATACCTCCACCCGGTAGTGCCCGTGCGACCCCAGGCAGGCGCGGGTCACGTGGCCGCGGACGGACACAGTGAGTCGTACAACCTGCACTGTACAGTCTGGGGCTGCCAATTATACCCCGTGTAGGCATCACATATGGCTGAACTGTGTACACACATATCCACACAGAGCAGACACAACTGTAGGGCTCCACCACATCCACATGCATTCTGCACAGTCATGCCCAGTAAACTCACTGGCCCTTACACACACACATGATGTTATACATTGGTGCAGCCTATGCCCCTGGCAGACATATCACCCTGTGCATATGATGAAGCCTCTGCCGCATCCCCAGGGTTATGCAAATATATTCTGATGCACAGGGTGGACAAGATAGTGAGAGGTGTATGTGATACCTGTGTATGCATAGCGTGTGATGTGTATGTTGCAGTGGTTGTGTATGAAAACTGACTGGTGCGTATGTGACGTGGGTTGTGTACTGTCAACATGCAGCAGACATACCATGTAGTGCAGGTGCAGCATGAATTGAGCTGTGTTCATGGTATGTGTGACGGTTACATGTGTAGCACCATGTTGGTTCTGATAACCTGAATCCCTCCTATGGTGTACTCGCATGTGCCTACAGGGAGCACTGTTTTCGGTCCCCCACGTGTAGCTGTGGATTACCCACAGGTACATCTGGCAATATCAGCATACCACATGTACCCGCAACCTGCCTGGACACCTACATAGGTTCATAGGTGCATAGGTACATACTAGGCTATCTGCCCTAGGGCATTTATAAGACTAGCCAGAGTATGTGTGGCTTTCACCACCCCTTAGGATGAGGATACTATACCCATTAGTTTGCTGTGCCTCTGTCCAGCAGTGACACAGAGATGATTCCCGGGGTATACCTATGATCTCCCATCCACTCGTCAAGCTTTCTCTTGAACAGAGTCAGTGAGGGGCTCTGCCTCACAAGGACTGGGATTCTGTTCCATAGTGTAGGGAGTCTCTGGGTGATGAACCTGTCCCTCCAGCACGTCCTATATATATCCGAGTTGAGGTTTAAGTCTCTTGCTCTCGTGGCTCTGGTTGATTTGGATCTCTTGAGGTGGAGCATGTCCATTAATTTCGGGTTGGACATGGCCATGTATGTCAGGCACAGATCACCTCGGAGCAGACGGTATGCGACTGTATAGAGCTGGAGTTTCTTCAGTCGGGCAGCGTGTGACATATGTTTGGGCCCCTTTATCCTTTTGGTGAGGAACGTTTGGGGTCCTTCCAACTGCTGCAGGTGTCGGGTTAGGTACATTCATAATGGGGTGTTGTACTCAATCATTGGTCTGATAAGTGAAGAGTACAGGGGTACACTGACCTCCCCTGATCTGGATGTGAATCCCTTCATGATCTGGTGGGCAATGTAGAATGTCTTCCTAACCACATTGGCAATGTGAGTGTCAAAAGAGAGGTTACTGACAAGTTGGGTCCCCAGGTCCCTGATAACTTCTTCCGTGTTTAATGAATTACCACTTATGTGGTAATTAGGGGTTACCTTGTTTTTCCCAAAGGGTATGACGATACCTTTCTTGGCATGTAGCTTAAGGCCATGGCTCTGGCACCAGTTATCCATATCTATGAGACCTCTGGTGGATGTCTGTGTCTGATGGGATGTCGATTATGGTGCCCAGTTTGCAGTCATCTGCATTTTTTGTCAGCCACAATCCCCCTATGTTTGCCTGCACTTCAGACAAATAAATGCCGAACAAGAGGGGGCCCAGGACTGAGCCCTGTGGGACACCGCTCATGACTGGCTTAGAGTCTGACATGGCACCAGGAACTCTAACCCTGTGGGTTCTGTCCTTGAGCCAGTTTGCAACCAATCTTGTGACATATGGGTCTACATCTAAGCTGGTGAGCTTTTCTATGATGCCCGAGTGGGGTATTGTGTCGAACGCTTTTGCTAGGTCAAGGTAGGCTGTGTGAACTGCCTTACCCTCAGCAATGGCCTTAGTGACTCTTCCGAAAAAGTCGACCAGGTTCAAGAGGCAGGATCTGCCCTTGACAAAGCCGACTTGGGTATGATCCAGTGTATGTAGGTCCCCAATGTCTTCATTTATGAGCTCCATTATGATCCCCTCCATAGCTTTGCAGACAAGGCTCGTCAAGCTTATAGGGCGGTAATGTCCAGGGTCCGTAGAAGCACCACCTTTGTGGAGTGGGACCACAGTTGCTGTACGCCATTCTTTGGGTACGTATCCTGTAGTAAGGCTAAGATTAATCAGCAGCCTTATGTGCGAGTTTAGGTCCTCATTGAGGTCATGTAGCACACAGCCGGGGACACCGTCCGGTCCCATTGATGCTGTGTTTTCCGCTTTAGAGAGAGCAGCTCTCACCTGGGCATCTGAGATGTTTGGGAGGCTAGACTCTGGTGGGATAGATATTTCTCCTCTTGGGGGGGGGAGACATTTGCACTGAACCTGTCTGCCAGTATGTTGGCAATGTCTGTGGGTTCAGTGATCATTGTATCATTTTGGACTAATTCCGAGCATAACTGTGAGTTTCCACCCATGTTTCTACCATAGCTAAAGACGGCCTTATGGTTGTCTTTTGTGTCTTTCGCGAGTCCTCTCTCACAGGTGGCCTTGGATCATTTTATGAGTGATCGTATTTTACTGCTAGTATTGATCAGAGATGCCTTCCCTTTTAAGGATTTTGCTCTGTCATGTAGTAGCGTTCTCCTCTTGTTGTAGAGTTTGTTTATGGCTGGGGTCCACCAAACCGTGCGCCTGCCTTTGGTGGAAAGGGTCCTGATGTTACTAGGGATTGCTTGATCCATACATTCCTGGAGGTGCTCGTAGAAAGCATTTGTAAGGGTTTCAGCAGCGTGGGTTGTGTTTTCCACTGGCTCGGGGGCCTTGAAGGATACCACTCCAGTCTTAAGAAGTGGTCTCCTTTGCAGGGGTTGGGGGCAGGATGTGGATCTCCAGTGAGATTAATTTATGGTCTGATCTCACCGATGAGGGATATACATCCAGTGTGGAGCATTTCGTCCCCATGTGTGATGAGCAGGTCTAGTATAGTTCCTCCTCTTGTGGATATGGTGACTAGTTGTTCCATAGCATTTGAGTGTATGAACTCCAGGAACCTTTGGGCTAGGGTGTTGGGGCTTGTGTAATGTTCCCAGTCTATGTTTGGGTAGTTGATGTCACCCAATATGATGGCGTTTGGAGAGACATTCATACTCTCCAGTGTCTTCAGGAAGGCTGTGTGGGTATCCTGAGTTTGAGAGGGTGGTCTGTAGCATGCTACAAACTGTAGGGCAGTTTTACCTATGGTTAAGTGCACCTGGATGGTCTCCGATGCTTCGTGCGTTGCCACTAACCTGGAGGTGTGGGTACCCTTTATACATATGGAGACTCCCCCTCCTTTTGTGGTTCGGTCTGGATTTGGGGCCGGAACGCATGATATGAGGTATAACCTGATAGTGCTGGGGTGCTCTCAGGAGCCTTGAACCAGGTTTCAGTCACAGCACAGACAACGATGTTCTCCATACTGAGGAGGGCTTTGAGGGCGTGCAACTTGAGGTTTAGACTTCTGGCATTGAGCAGTATTACCCTTAGTTTTTTCCAGTTTTGTTTTCTAGGGTGGTAGGTTTATCATTTGAGCCTTGCCTAAAAACGGCACTATGGGGGTGGCAGGAGCCTTTGCCAATATCCGGAAGCCCAGGGGTGACAGGTGCAAGCCGTCCCTTGTGAAGCAGCGTGGCTTGTCAAGCATGTCATCCCAGGCAAACAGACATTGGACCCCCTTAGACTGACACAGGTAATTAAGCCAATTATTAAAGCTGATCATTTTGTCTCTGTCTTGTGGCATCATTCTTGGTGAGTGTAGGATACTGCTCAGGGTCAGGGTCATACCGGCCTGGGCTACATAATCTGAGAGCCCCTCTATGTCTCTTTTCATGTAGTCCAGGGAGGTATGTCTCAGGTCGTTCACACCGGCATGGACAATGACTGCGTCATACTTGTATATGCTGCGGAGTGACCTGAGTGCTTGTTTTATGTGGCAGATTCTAGCGCCCGACAGGCAGCCTACTGTGATCATTTCCTTGTTCAGTCTGGTGGGTGGGACGTCAGTGTGTCTGACTATGGCGTCACCTATAACAAGTGTGTCTGGCATTGTGTTTGGCCTTAAGGGCTGTGACTGTTTAGCACACTGACTTTGAGAACTATGTGTTGCATGTCTTATGTCTTGAGGTGGCAGTTGCTTGGGTGTCTGCTTTGGAGGCCTCTGTAGTTTTGGTATATGTTTGATCAGTGCCTCTGAGTATGTCTTTGTGTGTTTATGTGTTTGTTTTGCAGTTGTGATAGTTCTATGTGAAACTGAGTTTGTGGTGTGTGTGGTGTCCTTTTCTTCCTGTCTGGTCTTGCCGGTCCTGAGTTGAGAGAGCTCAGCCTCCAGTTTGGCTATATAGTTGCATCTCTCACATGTATTTGTGTTTTGTGGGGGAAGGAGTGGGTTGTCTGTGTACATGAGGCAATTGTAACATTGCCTCAGGATGCCCAGATTCACCAGCTAAACAGGAGAGGACGCTAGGAAATGACCCTTCGACATGCTAGAAAAAGTGAAAGCATTTGTTGTGTAACTGAGTCAGAAGGGACCTATAGGGAAATGGGTACTCAAGGGGATTCTAGGCTAATGTAGTACTTTGTTTAGTATATAAGTACTTTACCTATATAAGAATGCTTTAGGAGCAAGTGCTGAGCTTTTGTGATAGAGAATAGACTGTTTAGATTGCAAGTAGAGAAGTTCTAAGGGAAAACTTGAAGAGCAGAACGTACGGAGCCAGAAATAGTTTAATGTTGTTTACACAGTACATGACACACATGTCCGCACATATACTGCACCTGACGCCTGTGGTCGGTGCCACAGGCTACAGTGGACAGAGACGTCACATACATGGCAGGACACAGTACAGGTATGGTGACATTGTGCAGGTGTCGTACACAGCGTGCTGGCCACTGACCTCAGGTGTCACCTGTCAGCTGTGGTGCACGCTGTGCAGCAGTAGGACTCTGTACCAGTACAGGAATACGGCCGCAATCGCGGGGTGTACACCACTATGGCGCACACCCCATAGTGTGCAGATGGGGACACCTGCTTGTGTGGTCAGCACCCTCACAATACAATGCACCCACACGCCATGTCACAGGGGGCGGACTTGCACAGGTGGCCAGTATGGCTCACACCTATGGCATCGACAGGGTTGTGCAATGCAGCACGAGTACGGGATGGTCACCCTGTGTGGTTAGTGTCCGTTCACAACAGTATATCTGCATACACCCTCACACTAGGCAGCAGACATACAAACATGTTGACACACACACATTGTGGTGACCACACATGTATACACGGAGAGACGATGTGTTGCATGTACTGCACCATCCACATCCATGCACCCCACACTGAGGTATGTACAGATCTCTACTATGGTGTACAGGGATGTGTGGCACGTGGGACATAGTCCCCCCGATATGTGGCATACATGGGCACACATTCATGCACACATGTCGGTGCTGGGAATGCCACACCCGCGATATGAGACGTGTGCAGGCGTGCAGCGGTATGTAGTGCATTATGCGTACCAACACTGTATCCGGCAGATGTGCCGATATATGCACTTGGGAGGTGGTAGGTGTTACAGTAGCCATGTGACATACAGTCGATGACACCTGACCGCTAGGTATGCATTATGGCAGCACTGTCATGTAACAGCGACATAGCATACTGTATGCACATGGCAGGGTAGGATGGTGTGTGACACACCTGTGAGCCACCACCTGCACACATGCATGTGGACAGGTGTTTAAACACATGCTGTACACACATACCTCCATACGTGCTGTTACTATGCCACCATATAATGGCCCCTATGATGGGTACGCATGTGGTAGGGAGATGCAACTATGTTATGGACATCGGCCACTGCTCATGCATGGCTGCGCCATGCACAGTACACATGTCACATGTGTCCCCTGTTGCCATGTGTGTATGCATTGCTACGGTTTGACGTGTGTTGACATACATAGAACAATGACTGTGGTATGGTATCACAGCTGTCACAGGCAAACAATACAAGGGTATGTGTCCCAGTCAACACCGCTACACCCTGTAGTGGGAGCATACCACAGACATGTGTCCACCTTCCATTTGTGTGTGTAGCACCGCATACGCCAGTGTTATGCATGTGGTACATCACAGGCTTCGTATGTGTCATGTGTGCAGTCCATGCACACAGCCAGACAATCACATGTATGACATATCCGGACATTGGTTCACTCTGGTACAGCAGCAGTCATGTGTCATAGCTGTGCCAGGGCCGTGGTATGTGTGGAGCCGACCTGTCCATGTATACTGCTATGGGCGGACTACATCACACATGTGGGATCATTGTTAGTACATGTGTACTCTGCACGACTGATGTACACCGCTATACAGACCTGTGGACATATGTCACATGCTGTTGTTGGACCGTGAGGCATACTGCTGCATCGATGACATGGTGCTGGCATGGCAGCTACAGTGTTCACTGCAGTGTGTACATGTTTGACCTGCACCAGTGACGCCTGTGATGTCATCTGTGTGTGTACGAGTAACTGCATGTGTGACCACCCTGTGCACGTGGACGGGTTTACCTGACCGTGACCTGTGGTGTGTACACTCCGTCTGCATGCCGGACGGCACGTAGCAAATGCTAAGTGTGTGAGCATGCCCGGTATGCTGTTGTGTAGGTGGACACACACGACGTTCCACACTCTGCCCTTTCATGTGTATGCATGTCTGCACTCTGCAAATGCTAAGTGTGTGAGCATGCCCAGTAAGCAGTTGTGTAGATGGACACACAGTACAGTGCACACCACGCCCGTCTGTGATTATACCCCGTGTGCATGTATGTTCCCCCTTTGCAACCGCCAAGTGTGTGAGCATGCCCGGTTTGCTGTTGTGTAGGTGGACACACACGACATTCCACACTCTGCCCTTTCATGATCACACTCCATGTGTATGCATGTCTGCACTTTGCAAATGCTAAGTGTGTGAGCATGCCCAGTAAGCAGTTGTGTGGATAGACACACAGTACAGTGCACACTGCGCCCTTCTGTGAGTATACCCCGTGTGCATGTATGTTTCCCCTTTGCGACCGCTAAGTGTGTGAGCATGCCCAGTACGCCATGCATGGAGACACAGTACAGTCGGCACCAATGTCTGATACTAGGCGTGTAGCCATGGCCAATGACATCCTGCATAGCCATGGTGGCTGTCCAGGCGAGTTATATGTAGTTGATATGCCACAAGGGATGCCTACATCATGCACGCCGGTTGCTCTCTCAAAGGGTGTACTGTCTGTGGTGCATCCCGTATCCATGTCGTGATGTTGTGCTCCGTAGTTAGTTAGTATTCCTGAGTGCAGCACTGCCGTGTTACTGTACGCCCACCTTGGGATAGTAACATGCTGTGTGACTGCGCACTCTGTCTTCATTCCCTATCGGCTGCCTTGCCTCTGCAGATGATATCACCCACCTAGGAGTATGCCTCTTGACAGCACTGTGCTCAGTAATCTCGGTAGCGCGTTCTGTAAATGCATCATGGTGTAGTGTGTTCATGTAGGGAGGCGTAGGTTCAACTCCCGGCCCTTCCCTGTGTGTGTGTGTGTGTGTGTGTGTGTGTGTGTGTGCGTTTCCAGCTGCCTCTGGAGACAGTAATGCTTTTAGACGCTTCACAACACATACCTTGGCTATCAGCGTCTATTCCTTTGCGGATGATGTCACCCGCCTAGAAGTATGCCTCTGACAGTGCTGTGCTCAGTAATCTCGGTAGCGCATTCTGTAAATGCATCATGCTGTAGTGTGTTCATGTAGGTAGGCGTAGGTTCAACTCCCGGCCCTTCCCCGTGTGTGTGCGTGGTGTGGGTGTGTGTGTGTGTTTCCAGCTGCCTCTGGAGACAGTAATGCTTTTAGACACTTCACAACACATACCTTGGCTATCAGCGTCTGTTCCTTTGTGGATGATGTCACCCACCTAGAAGTATGCCTCTGACAGTGCTGTGCTCAGTAATCTTGGTAGCGCGTTCTGTAAATGCATCATGCTGTAGTGTGTTCATGTAGGTAGGCATAGGTTCAACTCCCAGCCCTTCCCCGTGTGTGTGTGTGCGTGTGTGTGTGTGCGTGTGTGTGTTTCCAGCTGCCTCTGGAGATAGTGATGCTTTTAGATGCTTCACAACACATACCTTGGCTATCAGCGTCTATTCCTTTGCGGATGATGTCATCCGCCTAGAAGTATGCCTCTGACAGTGCTGTGCTCAGTAATCTCGGTAGCACGTTCTGTAAATGCATCATGCTGTAGTGTGTTCATGTAGGTAGGCGTAGGTTCAACTCCCGGCCCTTCCCCGTGTGTGTGTGTGTGTGTGTGTGTGTGTGTGTGTGCATGTGTGTGTTTCCAGCTGCCTCTGGAGATAGTGATGCTTTTAGACGCTTCACGACACATACCTTGGCTATCAGCATCTATTCTTTTGCGGATGATGTCACCCGCCTAGAAGTATGCCTCTGACAGTGCTGTGCTCAGTAATCTCGGAAGCGCGTTCTGTAAATGCATCCTGCTGTGGTGTGTTCATGTAGGTAGGTGTAGGTTCACCTCCCGGCCCTTCCCCGTGTGTGTGTGTGTGTTTCCAGCTCCCTCTGGAGACAGTCATGCTTTTAGACGCTTCACAACACATACATTTGCTATCGGCGTCTATTCCTTTGCGGATGATGTCACCCACCTAGACGTATGCCTCTGACAGTGCTGTGTTCAGTACTCCGAGTAGCGCGTTCTCTACCTGTGTCATACTGTCGTGCGGTTGGGTAGGTAGGAGTAAGGTCAATTCCCATGCCTGCCAGCTGTGTGTGTGTGTGTCTATGCTCCCAACCACATGGGTTCATAGGTTATGGTTTTAGAAGCTCCACAGCACACATATATCCTGCTGACATCTCTGTGTTTGCGGATGTTGAGACGCAGCTAGTGGACTGCCTGTGTGCCTTCTGTGGTTAGCGACCTCCGTAGCGTGTTCTTCACGTGCATCCTGCTGTGGTGTGATAGGGTAGTGATGTGTAGGTTCCACTACCGGCCTTGCCACATGTGTCTGTCTGTATCTCTCTCGATGTATATATACATACATATGTTATGCCCATAGCGCTGCTCTTGCATGGACAGCTGTCTGTCCCATGTATCACATATTTGCACGGCTGACACATAGAAATGTGGTACGATGCATAGCCAAACATTGTCCATGCAACGTCCGTGTTCCAGGAGGTGTTGCACGCCCTAGAGACATCTGCTGTATATCTTGGCAGACAGCTATCCTTGCTGTACTGTCACTGTACTCGTACACGCCATAGACCTTGTGTATCATTGCCTGTTTATGGTGTGTGTATGTCTATCTGAGCTGTGTGCATGGTCATGTGTATGCCCCACTATAATCGTCTGTGCAGGTGTCGCCACTATGGGTAATCCATGTAGACAGCTGTTTCATGTGCATTTCAGCACATACCTGCGGACAGTACTGCCCCTCCTACAGCAGCACATTCCATCATCTTGCAGTGGATACTAGTGTTCCCACACACATGTATCTGTGTCTGTTCATAACACTCCACCTCAGGGAGCGTATATCTGGACACGGCCTTATGTGATAGTGGGACACTCGGGCCAGTCATGTCATGTTGCTCTTAGAAACATTGATAGTGGGCACAGTGATATGTTATGCATGCGTATGGCATTTCTGTCTGATTTGGTGTCTTCCTCGCATGTTTGTCGTTGTTTCCTGTCGTCAGTTATCATGAGGGCGCCGGACTGTTACTGTTACGTGGAACACAGCGAACATATGAGGCAGATTTCTACACAGTCTGCGTACATCTGTGCAGTTGCAGGGTATGTGTCTAATACAACATACCTACTGTCTGACTACAATACACACACAGTGTATGGCGGCATGACAGACCACATGACATTACTTTGTATTTGCACGACACCCACGCAGACAGTTGTATTCCTCACACAGGTCTACATCTGCTTATCCACACTAATTGTTCTTTCCTGTACCATATGTGTGCGTCGTATTTGCACTTTCCGTCAGTGGCGGGCTCACGTACGACTATGGGGGCCTGGTAATTGTTATGTTGACACTTCATGGCACCCTGGGGGACACTTCACCTTTGTGTCTGATTACCTTCCACATTGACCTTCGCGGGGCATACGTTGTCATTCACAATTACCGGGGTAGGACATATACATGTTTGCACATTTGTCCTGCTGTCTGTCTTCCCACCTGTCCACCTAGTATCACCAGTTCAGTACATGCATTCTGGACAGGTAGCTCCTTCATACCATTGACCTGTTATCATTATGTGTACACGCCCTGACATTCGGCCATTGCCCTTGTTACATTTCACATAGTGCTGTGCCTTCCTAGCTGATTGCTGCCTAGGCATTCCGGACTGTGCGGTGGGTGATAGGGAGCGCTATTTCCATTGCATGATTAATGACACTCATAACATCCGTATGCATGGCTACGCCGGTATTCGCACAACGGTCTGACTTTGTATGGGGTATTTCTAATGTAGTCCATATCTGTATTTCCTGTGTTATGCCTTACTGCAGCTGTGTTATTCTGACAGATTTCCAGTTATGGGTGCCATCTTGGTCATACGCATGTCCATCCATGGGAATTGCCTACAGGACACTGATATAGGGCTGTACATATTTCACACCTGCTTTCCGCATTATCCGGTGGATGCTTTGCACCATTAGTGGGGATTAAGGCATGTGCTATACCCAAATCCCTCCCACGGGGCGGGCCTACGGATTCTCTGCCAAACAACACCTAGGCCCATTTCTGCATACCCAGGTTCCCATGCCTGCAACCCTCGACGGTACACATTACACATGGTTAATGTGTGCGGTACTGGGATGTGGATGCACTTCTATGGACTCGCCACTCTGGGGATATTTGTTCATATGTCCTGCATTTCATGGACACATGTGTCATCAACCTTGAACCCGCTTTTAGTGCATGTATATCTGTTCCGTAGTTGCGGCTGTCACTTCTTTTGTGTCAATCGCAGCATGTGTTGCGAATGGAGCAATTTTTGGAGTCCTACAATGAACACCAGTGTGCATGTGTAAAGTGTAGAACTTGCTGGACTGTCACCTTCTGGCCAGTGGTTTTGACTACTGCTGTATGTTCCCCATTCGTGGATGTCTGTTTGACTACCCATATTATCTATTACTTGGCATATTTATATCCATGTGTCATATATATGGGACGTAGGTCTGTTGTGTGTACATATATACATGTGAACCCCTCGTTTCATACCTTGCTTTGTTACTGTCTGTGGATTACCTGTGTACACACATCTATAACCATACCATACCTTTACACTGTACAGGTTCTGGCAGAGTGTACAGATGGTTGGCCCTTTATCTTAGGTGTGTGTTACATTGACCAGTGTCTATCTGGCAATTTGCTGGCATTTCATGTGAGACTTACTTGATTCTATAGAGACTTGATTTGATAATTATGACGTGCTTCCACTGACTATGTATTTTTCTTTGTCTTCTGGAATCTCCCATACCCAAATACCCAATAGGTAGCACGCATGAGCTGGACATGTAGCCATACTTCACCATTGCATATGCCATGGTAAACTATGCAAACAGTCATTTATGTGGCAAGGATGTATGGGACAGGAATGATGTAGGAAATAAACAGATGCCATCCATGACAAATGGTGTAAAATGTAGCAAACTGGTCATGTGGGCTGCCCAGTAACATGCCACAACACTGAGTGGGGTTGCAGGAATGTCTAGCAAGTACTGGCTGTGCATGTCCCATGTCAGCAATTGTCTGGACTCTGCAAGCGTGTGGCCTATGGGTTAGGGTAATCAGATCTGACAGCTGTACCACAGGAAACATCAGCCAAGACTCTACAGGTAGTGTATGCATAACAGAAGAGGATCCCAAAAGTCAGGCATTGCAATGTGTACTGGTGTACCATGACCACACTGAAAATCTGCAGACAGTATCATGTAAGATACATGTGCTGCACAACCAATGCCTCACCCCACCCCACCTCAGGCACACCATCCCCATCTGTACTGTGATGGTGCCAGTGTACATCTGTATGTTTGCCACTCATTAGCTGGGACTAGGCTATTACACATGGTGTTCATTGTTTGGGGCACTGCAAACTGACACACATGTGTAGGCCATAGTTGTAAAGCATCTTCAAAAAGGCTGAAGGTGGGGAGGGGGGTGTCATCATGACACATCAGTGCACTGCAGCAAAGATCCTAAGGATGTTATGAATGGCTGTATCAGCACACAGTCAGGTTCAGGAACTGTGGCAGACATAACCCTGACTCCACAGCAATAGTGATGGCAGTGTGTGAACTCCAAGGGCTGTGCACTTGAGTTGACCTTGCAGTCATGTAGGGTTGGGGGACATGTAGGGCAGACTGACCATATACTGGCAAATGCATGCTAGTATACCCCTGCCAGGAATAGTGACTGCTGTAGTACACATAACAGTAGGTGCAACAAATCGTCACGATAAGTGCATGCACACATATCCACCTACATAGTGAATGCATGAAGGTCAGCATCAGCACACCTAACACATTTGTTAAACACTGCATTTGAATGCACAGGACATATGTCACATATTAGGCTCATGTAATGTTAACATATGCAATTATGTGGTCCAATGGCATATCAAGGAAGAGTGTATCATATCAATAAGGGTGTGTACACTCCCCATAACCATGTTAAGGTTTGACTGTTTAGTATTGTATTGGTCATACATGCACTGCTGATGTTGAGATCTGTAAATCAGACATCAGTCATTCACAAAGGACATATGTCCACATATCATCCCAGGTATGTGTCGGACAAACACATAGGGGCTGTGAGCATTAGAGCAGACATGACTGACACATTAATGCACATTCAGGAATGGTGTGTACACCTGTAAGGTATGGTGCACAGTACATGTCAGGGTGCAGAACAGGTGCACAGCAATAATGTGTACATGGGTGCAGTGTTTTTCAGGGGAAGGGGCATCACCTACTAACACAGCCCATGCATCACACACATGTATACAGTTGCTAGCATGGATTGATTGTAGCTACACTGCATGCTGTTGAGTACCATATGCTATCCATGTTGACAGATGGGTAATGGGGGGGGGTCTGTGTGTACTATCTTTGTGCAACATCACCTGTAGGTGTGTGTGTGTGTGTGTGTGTGTGTGTGTGTGTGTGTATGGGTGGGTTATTACGGACAGGTGCAGATTGTAGATGCCTTAAGGCACAGGCATATACCAAAGTTATTTTAGCCCTACGACCCTGATAATTATAAAAATTGGGGCATGAATGACTAGGCTTAAAAAGGTTCTTTGGCCATTAGCTAAGTAACTTGTTATGATCCTAATAGTTTTTTTATTTTATTTTTTTGTTACAGCCACTTGCAAACACAGGAAAGTTGTGTAACAAGAACATGTTAGAATCCAGAAATACATATAATAACCAACATAGCCGGCCTTAGGCACCAGCCAAGCCTGCGGTTGCTGGAGGCCCCTGTTCCCGGGGGGGCCCCAACAACAGCAAATTGTCTTATCCTGGTATTTTGTAACATGTCTGTCAAACCGACAGAAACTGCTACAGCATTCTTGAATACTTAATAAACCACATGACATGGATAATAACTCCTATTTATAACTCCTTTAAAATTCAAAGATATTTGTGGTTAAATCCTGCTGTTGGACATGTTCTACACTAAAACTAACTTCATATCTAGCTTTAGTCCCTGCTATACCCGTGGCTGCAGGGGGCCCAAATTGAGGAAGAAGGAATGTATTAATTTCCTAATTATTTCCTTTAACCTGAACAGGGCTGTTATATGACAATGTTATGATGAAGTTGATAATAAACATGAGCAAGGTAAGCACTAGAGAGATCAGCAGCCCAGGGTGACTTATCTCCATGCAAATTTTGGTTTTAAAAAGAGCTGATACTTCTGATCATCAGGGATGGTTTTCTCTTTCAGGGAGTTTTATGAATAAAAGCAGAACACCAGATACTATAACTCTCAATTTCTTTGCTAAGAATTCAGTGCAATCTCAAAAATAATAAACTAATGGCATAGAATCAGGACTACATTTGAAATAATTTGCTTAAAAAGTTAATTGAATAACACCTTTTGCAGCAACACATATTTTTGGACAATAAGTGTAAAACTCAGATGTCTGGATTGCTTGACTGTTTGTAATCTTGAATGATTTACCAGTAAATCAAACTTTTTATGAAGGAGAAAGCAAATGTATGAACAAAATCAGGGAAGGTCTGTGAAATCAGGGACAGTGACAGGTATGCATTACTGCCCAATGAGGTAAATAAGCGACTTACCCCTGCGGTTGTGTGACAATTGCTAGACAGCAGTTACTGATCTGGTTTGGCAGTACCAGTGTTGCATAATCTAATGCTGCTTAATCCAACTTTTCTGGACAAGAAAAACAAAATAAAAAACATTTCTGATCTTGAATGTCTTACTTGGGTCTTTAACAAAACAATGTATCTCCCTTAGTTGAGACGATCATCAAGGGCTCTTTGCCAATATGAGTAGCAAATTAATTATGCCCAAAATGTGTTTACCCCCATCAAAAAATCCAGCAGTCTTTTATTTTAGTCTTTGGTCGATGATCATAGTATCACTGTTTCTTTCTCTGGCCTTATTATAGCTGCTAGAAATTAAGAAATCCCAATGCAAATTTTTAGATTCTGTCTGCTGTCTGACTGACACACAAAAAATGTATCTCTAAGGTACCTACTGTGTGTAAAGACCAAGTAAGCACCTCTAGGTTCCCTTTCTGAAAAGCCTCAGACGTTGCCCCAGCTGTAGTAGAGTGGTCCCTGACTTTGAGGTGGACTTTTTCTATAGTGATTATAACGCAATTTGATAACCATTTTAGATGGCTATGTTTTCCTTTTGCCTTCAAATGATACAAAACGTTTGTTAGACTTTTTGTTAGAAAAATATGTATTAATGTGTGTATGCTTAATGCCAAATTAATAATCAAGTGTTTTTAATATGCTTTTCATTCTATTTTTCATGCACTGTGATTTATACAAATTGAGTTTCATATGAGACTGAAAAGATGCTTTTCTAAAACTGCAGCATGCTTACTGAAACTTGCAAGTTGCCTTCTGACCTAGTAACTGCTAGCACAGCAATATTCTTGTTTATGCCTTGTGGAAATGTACTTGAGAAGCAGGTGTTAATCTGCTAGGTCAGAAGCATATGAATGAACAATACGCTATATTATAAATGTAATGATTCTAGACAAACAGCCTTGTCCAGAGGATGGGAACCTCTGCAACTGCAGTAATTTAGAGATAAGGTACACAAAGGATTATTAGAGAAATGAACTGCTAGCATTGTGCTTGATTTAGCCGTAGTATCTTGAATGTAACATAACAAGTATCTAACTGAAAGTAACCAAGGCCATGTTGTTTTCCTCAGGAAGTTTCACACAAAAATTGTTTAAATCAGCAGAAAATCATGGGAAAGATGGTCAGCAGATGATGATGAAAAGGTGGTAATCTGTTACGTCAGCATGGTAGGACAGGATTAATTTGATAACCTATAAAAATGAATGCATTTCCTGTTTCTGATTAGACAAACTCTGTATTAGCACGTTTTTGTCTCCTTGCTGCAAGATTAAAGGGCCTTAACCTGAACCTACCATGTTTTGATAATTTTTAAAGTATATTTTTCCTTTGACAGATTGGTCCTTCGGACCGGAAACGTATCTCTCGCTCTAGGCCTAGGTCAGAATTGGGCCCGGTGGCATGCATCCGTATGGAGAAGAGGCCAAATCGGCTCTTCTGTTTTGAAAGACCTCCGACTGAATTGTCATGCGAAAGAGGCCAGCCACTGTTTCTGATCTGGGATTGGAGGACGAGTCAACGATCCGGTGGATCAACTCACGGAGGGTCAGGTAAGGAGGAATTACCTTATTTCTGTTTTAAGATCAGGGACTAGTTACAGAACTGTTTTTTGTCAGGTAAATGTGCGTATGCAAATTAGGGACAGAAAAAGGGGTTACTGTTTTTTGTCATAGATCAGGGAAACAGAATAGGTAGACAGTTATTCTAGATAAACTGTGAAAAGGTGTAGACTTGTGGTACCACGTGATAGAGAAAGGGTTACGTAACAATTTACAGCTTAGCTAAGACACCAATGGGAAATCAGTGCACAAAAAGTTCCCGGGACACGCCCCTAACTGAAGACGCGAAGTATATGCAATTACAGCGTGCCGATAATGTTAAATATTACACCAAATGGGTCGATAAGTATAAATTTGAGGGTAATTTAGATAAACTTGCACTTATGAAACTTGTAAAACAGTTAAAAATAGACGTGAAAGGTCAATTAAAAAAACAGAGACAATTAGGAGTCCCTCAGGCACATAGGTGGCTTGAGGAAGCAAATCGTATGGAGCAGAGAATTAAAAATTCAAAGACAATGTTCTTAGACAAAGAAGACAATAACTTAGTAAGAGCAATGGCCCCTCCTTCACCCCCACCACTTTCGTTACCAGAATATGAAGCGAGTGGACGAGCTGATCCACCTCCGCTATACCAGCTGTCCCTGCAAAAGCACAACCGTTTGTCAGGGATCCTATCGAGACCAGGTCTTGAACACGCGACTTGAGGAGGGAAATTGAATTAAATGAATTAAATAGAGCATCACAGGCTATGAGTGAAGAAGAGATGTGTCCGCTCATAGAAGTACCGAATCCTCAGGCAGGACAGGCAGCACAAGATCCGACTCTTTTAATTTATAGACCGTGGACACCGGAAGATATCCGGAAAGCCACGGAAGGTATTCCCACCCAAAAGTGAATTTTAGAACATTTTTAGAAGACTTACAGGGTATGAGATTAAGTTACCATTTAAATGGAGAGGAAGTAGAAAAAGTAGTTAGACAAATTGTGGGTCCAGATTGGCACATGATTAGTGGCGACTGGAATCCTCGTGACTCACAACTTAGACCACTCCCACATACTAATGCAGAACTGGATGGCAGAGTGAAAGGTCTAACAGACCGAATCTCTGAAAAGTGGAAGCCTAGGGCTGATTGGACTTGCATTAGTCAATGCATTCAACAGGAAGGTGAAACAGTTGACAGATATTATGCTAGACTGTTAGAGTGTTTTAATAATCACTGCAGAATGCAGATACCAGAAAACCAGACACATGATTCTTCATATGAACAACAGTTAAAGAACACATTCTTGAAGGGTAGTATAACTCCCATTAGTAGCTTTATTAGGAAATATATGGTAGATCATCGAACAAGTAGATTACAGCCATTACTTGAATATGCTAGACATGCAGAAAGACATTTTAAAAGTAAAAAGAAAAAGAAAACTCAAGTATTTTCAGCAGAAGATGGGTCAGAAGTATTTGTAGTACAAACTGGAAAAAAGGGTAAGAAAAATACCCAGGGAAATAAACAATCTGACAAACAATCAGAAGATTTCGAGGAAAGAAAGAAAAAGGGTGAGTGTTTTAAGTGCGGGAAAAAAGGACATTTAGCAAGGGATTGCAGGCTAAACAAGAAGGCGACTACAGAAAATAAGGAGGATGAGGAATGACTATATGATAGTCAGGAATCATTAGAAGAGAGTGAGCAGGGAAAGGTAAGTGTAAATGTGATAGCAGGAGAAGAGGATGTGACACAAGGGGTAGAGGATGTATATGAATACACAGACGTAGAAGAAAATGAAATTTTAGACCTAGCTCTTTTGAACTTAGAACTTTACTTAGCAGACACGAAACCGGAAGTGACGCTTCTGGTGGAGGGGAGGGAAGTTTTTGTGTGACTCAGGGGCTTCATGCACCCTGATACACCCTTCCAAACTACCAGAAGATACAGAATCACCAGATTATATATTAGTGAAAGCAGCTAATGGACAGCTGTACCGGGAGCCACTCTCCCATGACATAACAATAACAGACCCCGTATCAGGGATGACTCAGAAAAGTAAAATTGTAGTTTCTGCAAAATGCCCAGTAAATCTTTTGGGTAGAGATTTGATGCAGATATTTGGCATAGCCATAGTTCCAACCATGCAGGGTATGGAAGCACAGCGACAAATGAACACTTTTGTAGTGCGCCCGGAGGGTGAAATGTATTATTGGTACAACCAGTACTTGGTTACGACTGGTCCAGGGGCAGTAACCGAAGAACTGATGAACGTAGCCATCAGCAAGTTCCCCTCCCTCGACATTGACAAACAGCATTTGTTGCATTGTACTCTATATTACTGTAATAGACCAGGACCTGATAAAGATTATGAACAAGAATTGTTTCAAAACCATGCAAACAGGCTAGTATTGCGAAACTTGTACTGGGATGCAGAAGGGAACAGTGTAGCAAGCTGTTTATTGCCCCAGGAATTTTTAGCACTTTACAAATCTAATCGACTGCCACATGTTAGTTTAACTAAGAACAAAACTTTAAAATGGGCAGACTTAGGTGAGAAAGTCACAAGGTGGGAAAAGCAGACAGAATTAGAGCTCTCTGAACAAGGAGTACAGAAACAGAAATTGAATTGGATCACACAGACACACCCAGCTGTGCACTCACAGGCTAATGAGAATAGCTGAGTATTACTCTTATTAGAAGAAGAGGAAAAAGCCTTGCGAAACATACCAGACATTCTCTGGTCAGCAGGGAAATCAGATGTAGGACTAATACGAACAGCAGGACCAATTACCATAACGCCAAAGTCAGCTTTTAGACTCCAGAAAAGACAGTATCCCTTGAGAAAGGATGCAAAGGTAGGAATCAAGCCTATTATAGCAGCCTTACTCAAGGAAGGAGTCTTAATAAAATGTCCAGATTCACCATGTAATACACCTTTATCTCCTGTCAAGAAAGCAAATGGGGAATGGCGTATGGTCCAAGACTTACAAGCTGTAAATAATGCAGTTATACCCAGGGCACCAACGGTGCCAGATCCACACACCTTACTGAATGATTTAAAGCCAGAACAAAAATATTTTTCAGTGGTAGACATTAGTAATGCATTTTTCTCGATACCGATACACCCTGACAGCCAATATTGGTTTGCATTTACATTTCAGGGAAAGCGGTACACATATACCAGATTACCACAGGGATATTGTGAAAGTCCAACAATATTTGCACAGGAAATGGCAAGCAACCTGGCGGGATTTATCCCACCGAAAGGTAGTCAGATTCTGCTTTATGTAGACGACATTCTGCTGGCAGCCCCCACCCAGCAAGAATGCAAGGAGGACACGATAGCTTTATTACAATTTTTAGCTACTCAAGGTCACAAAGTAAACAAAGACAAGTTACTGCTTTGGAGAAAACAAGTTAAGTACTTGGGATATGTAATATCCAAAGAAGGTAGAATATTAGATGAAGACAGAAAAACAGCAATTTTACAAGCACCTAGACCAACTACCAAAAAGGAAATGATGTCCTTCCTGGGAACTACTAATTTTTGTCAGAGTTGAATACCAAACTATGCTTTGGAATCTGCTCCACTGGCTGATTTAATATTTAAAAAGCCGATTGCAGCACAAAATTTATTACAATGGACACCTGAAGCAGAAGAAGCTTTCTGTAAGCTGAAACAATTGATAGCATCATCCTTAGTTTTAGGATTACCAAACTATAACAAGCAGTTTATCCAGACTGTAGATTGTAAGCAAGGTTATATGACATCAGTATTGACACAGCAACATGGGCACAAACAACGCCCCATAGTTTATTATTCATCACAGTTAGATCCAGTGGCACGGTCCTTGCCCCACTGTGTACAAGCAGTAGTTGCAGCTGCAATGGCAGTGCAGGCTTCAGCCTCAGTAGTGTTATTCCACCCTCTCACATTGAGAGTGCCTCATGCAGTTGCAATTATTTTACTGCAAGAAAAAGTAGCATATCTTTCTCCAGCTAGGCATCTTTCCTGTATGACCATACTGTTGAGCCAACCTCATATGACAATTGAACGATGTACAACCTTGAACCCGTCAACTTTGCTTCCAACCCCTGCAGATGGCAAACCACACTGCTGCCTGCAGGAGATTGAACAAAAGACATTACCTAGACAAGACCTCACGGATGTTCCCTTGGATGATGCCGAGGTGACATGCTATGTGGACGGCTCGTGCAGGAGGGGTCCTACAGGACAAAACCTAGTGGGGTATGCAGTCGTTTCTGATACTGAAACTTTAGAAGCAAGATTTTTACCACACAACTTATCTGCACAAGCAGCAGAATTGATTGCCTTAACAAGGGCATGTACCTTAGCAAAAGGTAAGAAAGTTAACATTTATACTGACAGTCAGTATGCTTTTTCTACTGTACATGTTTTTGCGCAACAGTGGAAAAATAGAGGAATGATAACATCTACTGGTAAACCGATTAATCATGCGCAACTTATTTTAGACTTGTTAGATTCAATTCAGTTACCTAAAAAAGTAGCTATTTGCAAATGCGTAGCTCATACAAAACAACAGGATAGAATTTCAAAAGGTAATGCACGGGCTGGTACAGCTGCAAAGCAGGCAGCCTCAGCCACAGAAACTTTTCTTTTGAATGAGGAATTACAACCCTCAGAGATTTTAGATTTAGAAATATTAAAAACAATGCAGACACTTACTACAAATATTGAGAAACAAAAGTGGATAAAACGAGGAGCAATCCTTGAAAAGGGACTGTACATCTCCAAGGAAAAGAAACTGATTTTGCCATCTAATTTGTTTAGATATGCAGCGCTGTTAAGCCATGGGCAGAGCCATGTCTCAACAGGGGGGATGGTACAGTTAGTGAATCGAGTGTTTACAATCTATGGGTTTACAAACTATACAAAAAAATTTTTGTGCAGCATGCCATGTTTGTAACAAGCATCATGCACAAGGGGCATTGAAGCCTAAGCGAGGGAATTTTCCTACACCACCATATCCGTTCCATACTATTTATATGGATTTCATAGAATTGAATAAATGTGAGAATAAGAAGTATTGCCTTGTTATTATAGACATGTTTTCCAAATGGGTAGAAGCGTTTCCAACTAAAAATCCAGATGCAGCCACTGTTGCAAAGGTCCTCGTTAAAGAAATTATACCCAGATTTGGTATACCGGAAAAGATTTATAGTGATAACGGGACACATTTCGTGAACCAAACAATCCAACAACTCAGTCGTTATTTTGGAATATCGTTAAAGAACCACTGTAGTACCATCCTCAATCTGCAGGGCTAGTAGAGAGGCACAATGGGGTATTGAAGAATAAGCTTAGGAAATTGATAGAGACACAGAAAAATTGGGTGCACTGTTTGCCTTTAGCACTGTTGAGCATGAGAACTGTTCCAAATGTAAAGGGATTAACTCCTTTTGAAACTTTGTTTGGGAGGGCATATTATACACCTCAGTCTACAGAGCAGGAGGCTGACAGTTTACTTGCAGGATATATGAGGCAATTTTTGAATAACAAACTTTTGCAGTTAAATTCTGTTTCAGATAAAGAGCAATCGAAATCGGAAGCACCAGTAGCCCCAGGCACTTGGGTCTGGGTGAAGATTGTGAAACGGAAGAATTGGAGTTCTCCAAAGTGGGAAGGTCCGTACCAGGTACTACTGCCGACACCCACTGCAGTCAAGATCGCACAGCGAGCTTCCTGGATTCATTTGACACACTGTAAACTGGTTAAAAACTTTGAACTGGACAAAAACTTTGTTACTGTTGCACAACAAGAACAAAATGGCCAGATACAGAGTGAGTAGAGACATTGAGCAACCTCAGAAAACTTGTATGATTGTTTTTATTGCAGTATTGATCACACTGTTCTTTTTACTGTGGCCGTTCTTTTTTCCTGCTACAAAGGTTGAACTGATTAGACGTAATCAACCAAGCATAGACTGGCATCCGAACTTTAACACTTATCAGGCAATTACACGTGTGTACGCAGAGACTTTTAATGTTTCGAACTGCTGGGTCTGTACGGCCATACCAACAGCATACGGGGGTTTATTAATGACTGCTATCCCCCTAGGGGTCAATGAGAACTGGGAAAATCTGGTTTTTGACACAGTCGCTATTAAAGCACAAGATAAGGTAGCACTGTATTTGCCTGTGACACAAAAAGGAATTGTATGTTTTTTATAAAAATGACTCCATCCAAGTTGGATGGAGTAAATGCAATGTTACAGTACAGTATAAATGTTATAGAAAACCAAATGATTTAAGCGGATCTTGTAGTACAGATTATGACTCATTTTTGAAATCTATGCATAAAACTCTTGATCAGGTACAGCATAATCCTGTACTTTTCAAATAGTTGTCAGTGATAGATAGGAAAATGTTTCATGTAGGGCAGTCATTTCGTAACAAAGTAATAACTAAGGTAGAAGACTGTTATTTTGTATGTGGTAAAAAGGCATACAAATGGTTACCTGAGAATTGGTCTGGCAGTTGTTTTTTGGGGTACCTGGTTCCAGCAATCCGACACACTGCAGTTTTGCCTCAGGGGAATATTCAAAATACTCGAGACGTAACCAAAAAGACTGTTAAGAAACCTGGGAATCCAGTGGGATGAATCGAAGCAGGGTGGAAAGACCATCGTAATGTGGGAACCAAACTTGTGCACATGGACTTGAGTGATGCTGTTATATCCTGGGCAGGTATATCACCCATGTATGGCGGAGTCAAATCAATATGGGAGCTGCGAAAACTGTCCAAACTTCTTGAAATAATGAGTAATGCAACTTTTTCTGCCCTTGAATTGATAACTGATGAACTGAATGCTATGAACAACTGTAGTGCTTCAAAACTGAATGGCTCTTGACTTCACCCTAGCGGCGAGAGGCAGAACTTGCGCTTTAATCAAAGAAGAGTGCTGTGCGTTCATTCCTGACCATCAGCATGAGATCAACGACCATCTCGAGGTGATTCAGCAAGTGTCGGCCATGACCAAACCAGGCCCAAATCCTCTGACAGAGTTTTTTTCAGAATGCCTTCGGGGGGTGGGGCTCCATTTTTGTGAACATATTGATTGCTATTGCGGTAGGATTACTCCTAATAGGAGTTTATATTTGTTGTGGAATCCCCTGCATGAAGAAATTAATTAAAGAATTCATAGATATATCCGTATCTGAGACTATGTATCAAAGTACTGAATTTGAAGAGCTGCTAGAATGCGAGACATTTTCATAGAAGTTTAAACTGAATGACTTTCTTAACTGCAAATCCTGAATGGAAGAGGTTAGGAAAAGAAGCAAACTGTTTATCCTTTTTTGAAAATAGAATAAAAAGTATTAACAGGAGGGAGATGTTAGAAAAATATGTATTAATGTGTGTATGCTTAATGCCAAATTAATAATCAAGTCTTTTTAATATGCTTTTCATTCTATTTTTCATGCACTGTGATTTATACAAATTGAGTTTCATATGAGACTGAAAAGATGATTTTCTAAAACTGCAGCATGCTTACTGAAACTTGCAAGTTGCCCTCTGACCTAGTAACTGCTAGCACAGCAATATTCTTGTTTATGCCTTGTGGAAATGTACTTGAGAAGCAGGTGTTAATCTGCTAGGTCAGAAGCATATGAATGAACACTACGCTATATTATAAATGTAATGATTCTAGACAAACAGCCTTGTCCAGAGGATAGGAACCCCTGCAGCTGCAGTAATTTAGAGATAAGGTAGACAAAGGATTATTAGAGAAATGAACTGCTATCATTGTGCTTGATTTAGCCGTAGTATCTTGAATGTAACATAACAAGTATCTAACTGAAAGTAACCAAGGCCATGTTGTTTTCCTCAGGAAGTTTCACACAAAAATTGTTTAAATCAGCAGAAAATCATGGGAAAGATGGTCAGCAGATGATGATGAAAAGGTGGTAATCTGTTACGTCAGCATGGTAGGACAGCATTAATTTGATAACCAATAAAAATGAATGCATTTCCTGTTTCTGGTTAGACAAACTCTGTATTAGCACGTTTTTGTCTCCTTGCTGCAAGATTAAAGTGCCTTAACCTGAACCTACCGTGTTTTGATCATTTTTAAAGTATATTTTTCCTTTGACACTTTTTAAAAAGCTTACTTTGAGATCAGCTAAAGTCAGTTGTATGTTATAATAGGACTTTCCTCCATTAGTTGATGTTTAAATAACATTAACTTTTTACACCCAGATTTCTTCCCCACTGACCATTACTGTTGCAAATAATCCCATTAAATGACAAAGAAGAACATTCAGAAGTTATGTTCTTTAAATACTTTTAAACAAATACTTGTAGAACACAGTGACAAACTATTAACAGATCTTTACAGCTCAAAGCTATCATAATCACC